>NC_057802.1:482223632-482231250 GCF_018294505.1 Triticum aestivum | reverse complement strand
TTGGATAATATCCGGACCGAAGAGTGGACGTTCCCCAGTTTCTGACCAGTTCAGAGGGGTTCGGCACTTTCGTCCATATAACACTTCGAAGGGGGCCATCTTCAGACTAGCTTGATAGCTATTATTATAAGAGAACTCAGCATACGGGAGAGATTCCTCCCATTTCTTGCCGAAGGAAATAACACAAGCTCGAAGCATGTCTTCGAGAACTTGGTTGACGCGTTCAACTTGCCCTTGCGACTGAGGATGAAACGCAGTACTGAATGACAGATGAGTTCCCATGGCTTCTTGGAAACTTGCCCAGAATCTTGAAGTGAATAAGCTGCCACGGTCTGAACTGATAACCAATGGAATACCGTGGAGTGAAACAATCCTGGACATATAGAGCATTGCCAGCTGACTAGCAGTGATCGTTTCTTTGACCGCCAGGAAATGTGCAACTTTGGAAAGCCGGTCAATGACGACAAGAATAGCATCATTACCTTTCTGTGATTTGGGAAATCCAGTGACGAAGTCCATCTCAACATGGTCCCATTTCCATTCAGGAATAGAGATAGGTTGCAGAGTTCCAGCAGGCCTTTGATGTTCTGCTTTGATACGACGGCAAACGTCACACTCAGCAACATAACAAGCAATGGCTTGCTTCATATTAGACCACCAGAATCTCTGACGGATGTCTTGGTACATCTTTGTACTACCAGGGTGGATACATAGAGGCGTATCATGAGCTTCTTTCATAACTTCCTGTGTCATATCCAGGTTTTTCTCTGCACATGGCACCACTAGGCGGCCCTTGAAGTATAGGGTGCCATCTTCAGCAATGGTGAAGAATGAGGGCTTTCCTTCTGCGAGGTAGCGCTTAATCTTGTGGGCTTCAGAGTCATACTTCTGTAGCCTTTGGATGCTATCCACGAGATCTGGTTTAGCAACTAGGGTATTGAGGGAACCCTGGGTAACAACGTGGAGGTTCACCTTGCCAAACTCCTTAGGAGGGGGAGTGAGTGCACCCGGAGGAACAATATGGAGGTTCAGCTTCCTGAATTCTTCAACAAGCGAGGGCTGAACTTTATGAACCTGGAGGTGGTTGCAGTAAGACTTGCGGCTCAAGGCATCAGCCATTACATTAGCCTTGCCTGGCGTATAGGAAATACCCAAGTCAAAGTCTGCAACAAGTTCCATCCATCTCTGTTGACGGAGGTTCAGATCTGGCTGAGTAAACAGATACTTCAGACTTTGGTGGTCAGTGAAGATCTCGCAACGATTACCGAGAAGGTAATGTCGCCACTGCTTCAGCGCATGAATGACAGCAGCAAGTTCGAGGTCGTGAACTGGGTAGTTCTCTTCGTGAGGGCGCAATTGCCGAGAGGCATAAGCAATCACTTTGCGGTCTTGCATTAGGACACAGCCTAATCCTTGACGGGAAGCGTCGTAGTAAATGACGAAGTCCTTCTTAGTATCAGGTGGAGCTAGAACTGGGGCAGAAGTCAACTTGTCTTTGAGTGCCTGGAAACTTTCCTGACATTTGTCTGTCCATTGGAACTTGACACCCTTATGCAATAGGTTAGTCAGAGGCCTGGCGATCTTAGAGAAGTTCTCGACGAATCGACGGCAATAGCTGGCGAGACCGAGAAAACTTCTGACTTGCTTAACGTTCTTGGGAGGAGTCCAATCAAGAATAGCCTGAACTCGCTTGGGGTTGACGGCAATACCATCCTTAGAGATGACATGCCCAAGATAGGTTACTTCCGGTAGCCAGAATTCACATTTGGAGAACTTGGCATATAGTTGATGCTCTCGTAGCTTCTCCAGCACAAGTCGAAGATGTTCGGCATGTTCTTCTTTGTTCTTGGAAAATACCAGGATATCATCCAGATAAACCACGACGAACTTGTCGAGGTAATCCATGAATATATAGTTCATCAGACGAGAGAAGGTGGCTGGAGCATTGGTTAAACCGAAAGACATGACGGTGTACTCGTATGAACCATAGCGAGTCACGAAGGTGGTCTTTGGGATATCCTCTTCGCGAACACGGATCTGATGGTAGCCCAACCTCAAGTCGAGCTTAGAGAACACTGACGAACCCGCCAGTTGATCATACAGATCATTGATCCGAGGAAGAGGGTATTTATTCTGAATGGTAGCTTGGTTTATAGGACGGTAGTCTTGAACTAACCGGTTTGTCCCATCCTTCTTCTTGACAAAGAGAGAAGGTGCTCCCCAAGGAGAGCAACTTGGGTGAATGAATCCTTTGCGAAGAGATTTGTCGATTTCCTCCTTAAGCTCAAGGAGTTCATGCGGCGGCATTTTGTAGGGTCGCTTGGCTATAGGAGTGGTGCCTGGTTTCAAGTCGATGATGAATTCGACAGCTCTAGCAGGGGGAATCCCTGGAAGTTCTTCAGGGAAGACGTCGAGGAATTCACGCACGACGGGAATGTCCTCAATGCCCTCGAGTGGTGCAGCGTTCAATGCATTCAATGCATAGAGCCTTGCCTCGGCATTTTGCACCAGATGAGCTTGGTAAGCAACTATTTCATCTGAAGGGTGTAGCAGATGGACGGTCTTAGTGGCGCAAACTATAGAAGCAGTATGCGCTTTCAACCAATCCATACCCAAAATGAGGTCGATGTTAGACGACTTCAGGATAATGGGAGAGGCATAGAATTCCAGCCCTTCAATTTCCACGGGGACATCGATGCCAACCAAGGAGGTTTGACACTGTCCCACGGGGGTTTTGACCAGTACCGAAGTGTTCATCTCCTCACATTTAACGTCGTGCTTGTATGCAAAATCTTCTGACAAGAATGAATGCGATGCACCTGTATCAAATAAAACGGATGCTGGTACTGAATTTACGAGGAGTGTACCCATCACAGTAGCAGGCTGGTCTTGAGCTTCGTTGAGATCAACGTGGTTGGCATGAGCACGACCATAAGACTTAGCATTGTTGTTGCGAGGCTGATTGTTACCACGGCCAGTTGCTGGAAGGGCCAGTTGATTCTGGTTCTGGTTGCATTCTCTAGCATGGTGTCCTGGTTGACCACACCTGAAGCACAAGCCATTATTCGGAGTGGGAACAGGAGCTTGGGATGGTGGAGCTGGAAGTCTTGACTGCCTAGATGGTGGTGGAGGCAGACGAGGTGCAGCATAGGTCTGCCTTGGGGCAGATGCATTTGGACGGTACATGCTGTTCGGGATCCATATCTTACGCTTCTGTGCGGGCGAGCCCGAAGATGAGCCCGTGTCACGGTTGCGCCTGTGAGAGCTCTGGTATTCCTGCAGACCAGTTTCGACATTGATGGCCTTGTTCACCAAGGTGGAGAAATCAGCAAAGTCATGCACTAGAAGTGCGAGCTTGATGTCAGCTTGAAGGCCATCACGGAACTTCTCCTGTCTGCGTGCATCAGTTGCAATGTCTTCTTCAGCATAGCGGGACAAGTCCAGAAACTCCCGCTGATAAGCTTCGACAGTTTTGTTGCCTTGGGTGAGGTTGCGGAACTCACGCTTCTTCCGGTCCATGACTCCTTGAGGAATGAAGCGGGCACGGAAAGCAGCTTGGAAGGCTGGCCATGTGATGATTGTTCCAGCTGGCAGAGTACGCCTGTGGCTGTCCCACCATTGAGCTGCGGGTCCCTTCAAGAAGAAGGAAGCAAAGGTGACATAGCTGGCAGGGGCTACATCAGCAGACTCCATCTCATAGGTGATGTCACGGAGCCAGTCATCAGCATCCAGAGGCTGAGTTGAGCTGCGGTAGATGGTTGGGTTGAGGCGTATGAAATCTTGAAGAGTCACTTGGGCTGGCTGCTGATTCATATTGGGGCGAGGAAACTGAGCCATCATATTTTCCATGAATTGGCGGTTCAGTTCAAACTGTTGGATCATACCAGCCATGTACTCAGGTGGTGGTGGGGCATCGCCACCACGACCACGACCACCTGGTCTAACCATCCTGCTAATATATAACAGGGGTAGATCAGCATTGAGAATATGTGCTAAGACAAGAATCATTCATGATGAAACATGCATAACGAAAGGAGCACGATAGCTACTACATAGTAGTCGGCATAGCTTACAAAAGGGGTCATGCACAGAGTTCAGTACATAGACTAATACATCATAGGTGGCACACAGGCTCGCGGCGACTGCAACTAATACTACTAGCAAGCCTACATCAGTCCCAAGAGGTACTGTGGAGGTAATCGTAGCCCGACAGCTGGTAGTGAGGCAACGGATAGCCCTCGACGTCAGCAGACTGGGGGCCGCGGATACTCAGGTGTAGAGCCCGACGCTCAGGTGGCAGAAGAGGGCCAAGTGCGGGAGAGTAGCCTCCCACCTCTGGCCAACCGACACCGTGGGGCATCACGGTCCTGGCTGGGTAGATCGCAGTACGCGGTATCTGTCCAGATCGGACAAAGGGGTGCAACAGCGTCAGAGCTCGGTAAAGGTGCTGACGGGTGGTGTACATCTCATGGCGAAGAGCTCGGTTAGCTCGATCCAGCCCATCAGCATGCAGAACAAGGTGCTGATGGTAGAAGGGCTCTCGGGTGACAGTGGAGTAGGCAGCAGTATAGTATCCCTCCGCACCATCATCGGATGCGATAGCAATGTGCCTGAAAGGGGAGGTGTCCAACTCCCGATACTCTCCACGAAGACGTGTCAGAGCAGCATAGGCAGCATCGTGGACAGCCATATCGATGGTCACACCAACTCCATGTGCGGTGTGAAGCACAGTAGTGGAGTCATACTCCCGAGAGTAGAGGTGGACGATGGCACGGTACTGCTCCTGGTTAAAGTCCTGGTACTCCTCGTAGACGGTGTACTCAGGGTGCCAGCGATAACCCAGATAGGTCATCATCTCAGCTAGCACCGCAGGTGATCCCGAGGCACCAATGGCCATCGTGTGGCGAACGACCTGCCTCGTGGGTTCCATCTGAAAGCAAAGACGTTTCAAAGGAGTCAAATGACAGTGTGTGAATTGTTCAAAATACTACTCTAAGAAACATCTATGGTTTATCCAACTTTGGGGTGAATGCGGTCACGGGATCCTAGTGTTAAAGTTAGTAAATTCGTTTAACCCGAGTAGAAGAGAGTTCAGAGTCCCAGAGTAAAGGTCGAGGAGTAAAAGATACTAGTACCACCCAATGGCGACGTGGGCCCGTAAGACACACAGCCATGTTAGTAAAAGTTTTGTAATGTCTAGACTCGACTTCGGCCAAGGAGTGTGGAAAGGGGGATCCCTACAGGCAGTCGGCTCTGATACCAACTTGTGACGCCCCCGATTTGACCGTACACTAATCATGCACGCAAATGTGTACGACCAAGATCAGGGACTGACGGGAAGATATCACAACACAACTCTAAAACATAAATAAGTCATACAAGCATCATAATACAAGCCAGGGGCCTCGAGGGCTCGAATACAAGTGCTCGATCACAGACGAGTCAGCGGAAGCAACAATATCTGAGTACAGACATAAGTTAAACAAGTTTGCCTTAAGAAGGCTAGCACAAACTGGGATACAGATCGAACGAGGCGCAGGCCTCCTGCCTGGGATCCTCCTAACTACTCCTGGTCGTCGTCAGCGGCCTGCACGTAGTAGTAGGCACCTCCAGTGTCGTAGGTGTCGTCGTCGACGGTGGCGTCTGGCTCCTGGACTCCAGCATCTGGTTGTGACAACCAGATAGAAAGAAAAGGGGGAAAAGAGGGAGAGAAGCAACCGTGAGTACTCATCCAAAGTACTCGCAAGCAAGGAGCTATACTACATATGCATGGGTATATGTGTAAAGGGGCATATCAGTGGACTGAACTGCAGAATGCCAGAATAAAAGGGGGATAGCTAGTCCTGTCGAAGACTATGCTTCTGGTCATCTCCATCTTGCAGCATGTAGAAGAGAGTAGGTTGAAGTCCTCCGAGTAGCATCGCATAGCATAATCCTACCCGGCGATCCCCTCCTCGTCGCCTTGTTAGAGAGCGATCACCGGGTTGTATCTGGCACTTGGAAGGGTGTATTTTATTCAGTATCCGGTTCTAGTTGTCAGAAGGTCAAGGTACAACTCCGGGTCGTCCTTTTACCGAGGGACACGGCTATTCGAATAGATAAACTTCCCTGCAGGGGTGCACCACATAACCCAACACGCTCGATCCCATTTGGCCGGACACACTTTTCTGGGTCATGCCCGGCCTCGTAAGATCAACGCGTCGCAGCCCCACCTAAGCACAACAGAGCGGTCAGCACGCCGGTCTAACCCTATGCGCGCAGGGGTCTGGGCCCATCGCCCTATGCACACCTGCACATTGCGTACGCGGCCGGAAGCAGACCTAGCCTAGTGGCGTTCCAGTCCAATCCGGCGCGCGCCACTCAGTCGCTGACGTCAAGAAGGCTTCGGCTGATACCACGACGCCGGGATACCCATAACTACTCCCGCGTAGATGGTTAGTGCGTATAGACCAAATGGCCAGACTCAGATCAAATACCAAGATCTCGTTAAGCGTGTTAAGTATCCGCGAACGCCGACCAGGGCCAGGCCCACCTCTCACCTAGGCGGACTCAACCTGCCCTGTCGCTCCGCCACAAAGATCCACTTGCGGGTACTCCTACGAGCCGACCCGACTTTAGTCATCACATGTGTCATGTATGAAGTATATAAGTATATACCCGTGATCATCGCCCAGGTGATCACGGCCCGATAGTATAGCACAGCAGACGGACAAGAATGTAGGGCCACTGATGGAAATCTAGCATCCTATACTAAGCATGTAGGATTGCAGGTAAAGGTATCAACAGTAGCAGCAAGGATAGGCTATGCATCAGGATAGGATATCGAAAAGCAGTAACATGCTACACTACTCTAATGCAAGCAGTATAGAGAAGAATAGGCGATATCTGGTGATCAAGGGGGGGGGGGCTTGCCTGGTTGCTCTGGCAAGTAGGAGGGGTCGTCAACTCCGTAGTCGAACTGGGCAACATCAGTGTCGGTCTCGTAGTCTACCGGAGAGAAGAGGGGGAAGAAACAGTAAATACAATGCAAACATAAGCATGACGATGCGTGACATGACAATGAACGGTGCTAGGTGTGTCCTAACGCGACAGTAGGTGGTACCGGCGAAGGGGGGGAACATCCGGGAGGTATTCCAGATGTTTCGCGTTTTCGGACAGACGGACCGGAGGGGGAAAGTTGCTAGTTCGATAGGTTAGGGAGGTGTGGTGGACGAACGGACTGCGTATTCGGATTCGTCTCGTCGTTCTGAGCAACTTTCATAAGATATGAATTTTCAAAGATTATTTGAATTTCTGGAATTATTTAATTAACAGAAAAGGGATATGACGTCAACATGACGTATGAGTGACGTCAGCGGTCAACAGTCCGGTTGACTGGTCAAAACTGACACGGGGGACCCACCTGTCATAGACAGTGGGTTAACAGAAGATTAAACTAATTAATTTTTAGTTAATTAACTACTGGGCCCACCTGTCAGTGAGTGATTATATTAGTTAATTATTTTTATTTATAAAACATTTTCCTTTCCTTTTTTTCTTTTTTTTGCGGCGGGGCCCGCATGTCAGTGGCTGGGCCTGCCCAGTCAGCACGTTGACTGGGTGGACCCAGTCAACGGGG
>NC_057802.1:482072328-482222753 GCF_018294505.1 Triticum aestivum | reverse complement strand
GGCGAGGGGGTGCGGCGGGGACGGCCCCTGTTCCGACCCCGGTCGGGGGAACAGGGAAGGGGCGAGGGGGAGTGGGAGATGGGCTAGGCCGGCTGGGCCGGGGGTCGGCCCAGTTGGGCCAGGGGTCCAGTGGGGGGGAGGGCCTTCTCTTTTTTTTTCTTTGTCTGTTCTGTTTTCTTTTTATTTGTTTATATTCTTTTCTGTTTTATTTCATTTAAAAGTATTTTAGGCATTTTATAAAAATGTGTTTTCTCCACCATAATTACCAGTGTATTATTTGGCACCCACCGAACATTTTTGTTTAAATTTTTGAAAACTTTTATTTTCCACTTTGATTTTAATTGAAGTTTGAACTAGGAGTTTGAAAAGAAATGTGATGCAATTGTGATCAAGCCCTGTTTAGCAACATGATTAGCCTAATCTCAGAGAGTTACTGTAGCATGATTCTCGGGGTGTTACACCTAGGCCTCTAGTATGTTATATAAGCTGATACCAGGCTAGAGGCTAGATCATTATGACATTATTCATCATACCCTTAGGTTTTAGACCACAACATATGATCTCGAGGTAGATCAACTCTTGTAATCTCTATATTCATCAAGATCAATCAAGCAGGAAGTAGGGTATTACCTCCATGTGACCCATCGATCCATGACACACAGCTTGGGACCCCCTACCCGAGATCTGCCGGTTTTGACATCGACAGTGGTAGCCGGACTCGAGGAAGAACTCGGTGAAGTTCCTTGCGGTCCTCGGCCTTGATATCGCCCACACACGTAGTGTGCGATCAACGTACACGCAGGTAGGTTAGAGCCTCTCCGGCATGGTGGGTGGGAAGCGATAGGTTGGTCTGGTTTACTGCATGGCTGAGGGATGTGCAGAAGAAGGAGAAGGGGTCGAAGAGCAAGAAGGGCAGATGGATGAGGGATGGCAGAGGCAGAGGGTGGGAGATGGCAGATGCAGAGGGTGGCTTAAATAGCCATAGTTCTACTTGTTATTTGGCCGTGGCAATAACGGGGTCAAATGTGAAGTTAGTAGCCCGTTTTCAAACCCACCGCAACATCGGGAGTGTACATGCGTGGGAAACGGTGGTTTGAAAAGAAGAAGAAAAATAAGCTAATTGCACGCGTGGGAATCCGTGGTCATATATATATATATTATATGAACAAAAAGAGACAATTTTTGAAGGGCTTGTGGCCATTTTGCATGATAAAAATAAATTTGGCCCTTATAAATTTGGTCATTTTGCATGATAAGAAAATATAGAGGGCTTGTGGCCATTATACAAATGCAAAATGACCCATTTTTTAATAGTTTGTGGCCATTTTGCATGATAAAAATAAATTTAGCCCTTATAAATTTGGTCATTTTGCATTTGTATAGAACAAAAAGAACTAAATATTCTCCGCAATGTCAATTGTTGTGTAATTTCAAATGATGAAAAAAAATTGAGCCAACACGTTCACAAAAAAAACGACGCAATTCGACGGCCCAACCAGAGCTTGGTTTCCTTTTGGGCCCAATAACAAAGTTTTTTTTCGCGGAGTCAGTGGTGGGCGAGCAGCCGAGCACAACCAACAGGATCGCCTCTCGCAGATCGCCCCATGATCCAACGATGCGGAGCCGTCCTTGTGATCCAACGGCTCGGAGCTTGCACGCAGCCTGCCCACCGAATTTCTTCTAGAAGACCACATCTGAGGGCTGTCGCTTGGCGCCAGGGTATGATCGGACGGCTGACGTTCGGAGCTAGGGTTAAGCAAAACCCCGCAGGGTTTAGAGGGGTTTTGAGCTGATCAACGGGGCTACGAAAGCTTTGATTGAGCATAACTAATTAAAAAAAATCAAAAAATATGAAACCTTCGCCGTTCGTCGTTTTATAAGACACACTAACGAGGAAAAATACTAAACTTGGTAAATGGTCATTTTCATGAAAAAACCCTAGCTGGCGTGATCGAGGTCAAATGAGCACCATTAATTTAAAAAAAATCAAAAAAATATGAAACCTGCGCACAATGTTGTCTTATGTGACATGTTACCAACCAAGAATCATAAACTTGGTTTATGGTCATTTTCATGAGAAAACCTTCACACATATGAGCTATCACCTACAAGATTTCGTAGAGTTCAAGGAGATGAGGTAGGGTTACCTTCTGTTTTTGAATTTTTTTAAAAAATCTTAAAAATCACCAAAGCTTTATCTCAATGTGAATAAGAAGGATCTGAACTTAGTTTTTCATTTTTCATATTTTAAACGTGTTTTTAATAGTTTTTATATTAAAGCATATTTTTCAAGAGAACATGTAAAAATATGAAGATTAATTCAAAAAATAGTAAGACTTTGAATCTACACTATCTAGATTGAATAGGTGTTAATAAAAAGCATTTGGCTCATTTAGAGTAGGTCCAAAAAAACTTGATTACAAATGGGCTGTTTACCCTAGCCTGGGAGCTCATTTGGAACACATTTCTCAAATTTAAATTTCTTTGACCTCCTCTAAATCACCTCAAATTTTGCACACATGATCTCCTACACAAACATAGATAGTTTGCCAAGGTTTTTTTTGCATTTTATTGAATTTATATTGTCCTGTCAAATGTCAGTTCAAAACATCGGATAATGAAACATGTTGGTGGGAAAAAGCATGCATTTGATTTGATTAATAAACATGAGACCAATAACATGTGTGATCAGTGAAGCAACACTGAAACAACATGTGTGATCAGTGAAGCAACACTGAAGTGATCAGTGAAGCAACACTAAAACAACATGTCTGATTAGTGAAGCAACACTGAAACAACATGTGTGATCATTGCAGCACCTAAACTCATAGTTCACAACATCTAAACAGAACTAATCATACACCACATGAAAATATAAGGACAGACAAATATAGATAGAATAATACATTACTAGCATCACCATAGATTCAGTTCACACCATAAACAGCCACATTCAGTTTACCAAAAGTAACTGGACCCAAAGTAACCCAAAAGATTAAGATTCAGTTCACAGCATCACATCATCACAGCATCACATCATAACATCACTTCACGCCGGAGTCAGGGCCTTCGCGAGCACAGCATGTTGCCCCCTGATCATGTAGTCCTCCCTGCAGATCGCCACATCCTCTGCATGAGACAGAAGGTGATCGAAGCGACCATCCTTTGGCTTTGGCTTGGTGGTGCAGTAGGGGCAGTGCCACTTCTTGATCTTGCGGTTGTAGAAGGAAGCAACTCCCTTGGCCTTGATCTTCTCCACCTCCTTGGCTGTGAAGGACGCGACGTTGCCCTTGTACACATCATCTCCAGAATCATACTGCACACATGAATGAATTGCATTAATACATTATAGATTCATATCCACCATGTCAAAGGAACTAAATGAACAAGGGATAGACTTACCTCATACTCTTCGTCGTCACTAAACTTTGGATCATACGGGTCGTAGTCGGCCAACTTCCTCTTTCCCCCCAACCATCATCCTCCTGAATATACAATTACATCCATCACTAGTAGCCAACTGAAAATTTAGATATGCACACATGACACATTGATCATAGGGCTAATATACTCCCAATATGACATTCAAAACCCCAACCTGAGTAGCATTCAAAAACAAATCTAATATAACTACATATGACATTCAAAACCCCAATATGACATTCAAATAACATATTGATCATTGGTCATGCACACACATTGAACAACAGAGCTAATATAACCACATATTGTGGACAAATTTATATACTAATGAATCAAATAACTTCTTAATCAATGGATTCCATTTGGGCATATGACATTCAAAACCCCAATCTGAGTAGCATTAAAAAACAAATCTAATAGGGACCCAATCTAATAAGCATACATGTATGTAGCATTAAAAACCCTAATCTGAGTAGCATTAAAAACAAATCTAATAAGCATACATCTGTGTAGCATTGAAGCACATCTAATAAACAAATCTATCTAGCATTTTTGCAATGAATTTATCCAACAAACCCTAGTACAAAATCCCCATCCCCCAATACAGAAAACCCCGGCCCATCCGTCAAACCAACTACTCTAACCATCTGAACTACGGTATGAATCCACAATCTAACCAATCCAACTAACTCTACAAGCTAATATCTTAAAGCAAAGCAAGTGCAAATACCTCCTGCTCCTCGCCAGGCTGCGCATCAGGGGTATCGGGATTGACTGCGCCGCTCGACGCCGTCACCTTCTGCAGCGCTGAGGCGGAGCCCGCCACCTCCTTCTCCACATTCCCAGCGATTGTGAGTTTCCCTGCACCATCGTGGATGCCGCCGACATCTGCGGTCACTGCGCCCTGCAGCTCGACTACATCTCCGGCCGCTACGACGGCGTCCCCATGGGCTTCGGCCATCTTCGGGCAGATGGAGGCGATGAAGGTGAGGAAGAGGATGCGGCGGGGGAGAGCAAGACGGTGCGGTCGAGGCAGTGGAGGAGAGCGAGATGACGCCGGTGGGGGAGAGGAAGATGATGCAACAAGGAGGGGATTTGGGGGAAAATGGTAGGGGGTAATGGAGGTGGTTGCGCCTCTTTATACGATGGGACGTTTTGGGCATGTCCCATGGACACGTGCTACCCCACGACAGCGGTCAGTTGCATGCGCCCACGTATACGAATACCTGTACGATCAGCATACGGAACAACTATACGGGTAACGGTCAAAGGTGTACTCGGCCCTACGCGGCCCCACTCGTCAGAGTTAACGGTCAAAGGCATTGACCCGACGACAACGTCCGTTGTAACCTCTTCTGAGGGTTTCGGGCAAGGGAGTGGAGAAAAGTGAGCAAAAGTTAACAGAGTGGGGATGAATGAGTAGAGATAAGGAACCAGGGGCACAGAAATAAAAAACCTATGAATAAACCCCACCATTTTATCCTTAATGGCAACAATACAAATACGTGTCTTGTCCCTTTCTGTCACTGGGATATAGAGCACCGCAAGATTGAACCCATCACAAAGCACCTCTCCCATTGCAAGATAAATCAATGTAGATGGCCAAATGAAATGGATAGGTCAGAGAGTAAGGTATAATAATCATGCATAAAAGAGTTCAGAGAAGACTCAAATATTATTCATAGATAAACTGATCATAAACCCACAATTCATCGGATCTCAACAAACACACCACAGAAAAGGATTATATCAAATAGATCTCCAAGAACATCGATGAGAACATTGTATTGAAGATCAAAGAGAGAGAAGAAGCCATCTAACTACTATCTATGGACCCATTGGTCTGTGGTAAACTACTCACACATCATCAGAGGGGCGGAAAGGTTGATGTAGAGGCCCCCCATGGTCAATTCCCCCTCCGGCAGAGTGCCAAAAAAGGCCTCCAGATGGGATGTCGTAAGAATAGGAAATTGCAGTGGCGATAAAAGTGTTTCGTGTGGCTCTCTGATGCATAGGGAATATTTTGGAATTTATAGCGCTGGAATTAGGTCAAGAGGTGCCACGAGGGGCCCACAAGCCTGGGGGGTGCGCCTACCCCCTGGGCGCGCCTCCCAAGCTTGTCACTCCCTCGTGGCACTTTAGGTATTCTCACGAAGCTTCTAGGGTCCCTTCTGGTTTAGAAAAAATTAATCCAAAGTTTTTCTTCGTTTGATATTGATTTCCTGAAAAGCCAAAAACAAGCAAAAAATAGCAACTTGCACTAGGCACTAGGTTAATAGGTTCGTCCCAAAAATATATATAATTGCATTATAAACATCCAAGATTGATACTATAATAGCATGGAACAACAAAAAATTATAGAATTTTGTGGATTATTTAAGCTTGCAGGTATGCCCGAGGATGTTTTCAAGAAGAAGGTCTTCCCTTTATCTTTGAAGGGAAAGGCATTGACATGGTATAGGCTATTGGATGATATTGGATCATGGAACTACAACCGATTGAAATTGGAATTTCATCAGAAGTTTTATCCTATGCATCTGGTTCATCATGATTGGAATTATATATATATATATATATATATATATATATATATATATATATATATATATAATTTTTGGCCTCGTGAAGGAGAAAGTATCGCTCAAGCTTGGGGGAGGCTTAAGTCAATCTTATATTCATGCCCCAATCATGAGCTCTCAAGATAAATTATTATTCAAAAATTTTATGCTCGGCTTTCTCATAATGATCGATCCATGCTCGATACTTCTTGTACTGGTTCCTATATGAAGAAGGATATTGAATTCAAATGGGATTTATTGGAAAGAATTAAACACAACTCTGAAGATTGGGAACTCGACAAAGGTAAGGAGTCAGGTATAAACCTTAAGTTTGATTGTGTTAAATCTTTTATGGATACCGATGCTTTTCGTGATTTTAGCACTAAATATGGACTTGACTCTGAGATAGTAGCTTATTTTCGTGAATCTTTTGCTACTCATGTTGATCTCCCTAAGGAGAAGTGGTTTAAATATCATCCCCCCATTGAAGTTAAAGTAGTAGAACCTACTAAAGTTGAAGAAGAAACTATTACTTATAATGTTGATCCTATTATTCCTACTGCTTATATTGAGAAACCACCATTCCCTGTTAGAATAAAGGATCATGCAAAGCTTCAACTGTGGTCAACAAAAGTTATATTAGAACACCCAAACCCTCTGAGCAAATTAAAGTTGAACCTAGTATTGCTATGGTTAAAGATCTCTTGGTTGATAATATTGATGGGCATGTTATTTATTTCTGTGATGAAGCTGCTAGAATTGCTAAACCTGATAATAAAGATAAACATAGACCTGTTGTTGGCATGCCCGTTGTTTTTTTGTTAAAATTGGAGGTCATTGTTATATTGGCTTATGTGATGTGGGTGCTAGTGTGAGTGCAATTCCTTATACCTTATATAAAGAAATTATGAATGACATTGCACCTGCTGAGATAGAAGATATTGATGTTACTATTAAGCTTGCTGATACGTCTCCAACGTATCTATAATTTTTGATTGCTCCATGCTATTATATATTTTGTTTTGGATGTTTAATGGGGTTATTTATACACTTTTATATTATTTTTGGGACTAACCTATTAACCCAAGGCCTAGTGCAAATTGCTGTTTTTTTGCCTATTTCAGTGTTTCGCAGAAAAGGAATATCAAACGGAGTCCAAACGGAATGAAACCTTCGGGAGAGTTATTTTTGGAACAAACGTGATCCAGAGGACTTGGAGTGGACGTCAAGTAATCAACGAGGAGGCCACGAGGCAGGGGGGCGCGCCTACCCCCCCGGGCGCGCCCTCCTCCCTCGTGGGCCCCTCGTGGCTCCACCGACCTACTTCTTCCTCCTATATATACCTACGTACCCTGAAACCATCGAGGAGCACCATGAAAACCTAATTCCACCGCCGCAACCTTCTCTACCCGTGAGATCCCATCTTGGGGCCTTTTTCGGCGCTCCGCCGGAGGGGGCATTGATCACAGAGGGCTTCTACATCAACACCATAGCCTCTCCGATGATGTGTGAGTAGTTTACCTCAGACCTTCGGGTCCATAGTTATTAGCTAGATGGCTTCTTCTCTCTCTTTGGAACTCAATACAAAGTTCTCCTCGATTCTCTTGGAGATCTATTCGATGTAATCTTCTTTCGCGGTGTGTTTGTCGAGATCCGATGAATTGTGGGTTTATGATCAAGATTATCTATGAACAATATTTGAATCTTCTCTGAATTCTTTTATGTATGATTGGTTATCTTTGCAAGTCTCTTCGAATTATCAGTTTGGTTTGGCCTACTAGGTTGATCTTTCTTGCAATGGGAGAAGTGCTTAGCTTTGGGTTCAATCTTGCGGTGCTCGATCCCAGTGACAGTAGGGGAAACGACACGTATTGTATTGTTGCCATCGAGGATAAAAAGATGGGGTTTATATCATATTGCATGAGTTTATCCCTCTACATCATGTCAGCTTGCTTAAAGCGTTAGTCTGTTCTTATGAACTTAATACTCTAGATGCATGTTGGATAGCGGTCGATGTGTGGAGTAATAGTAGTAGATGCAGGCAGGAGTCGGTCTACTTGTTGCGGACGTGATGCTTATATACATGATCATACCTAGATATTCTCATAACTATGCTCAATTCTATCAATTGCTCGACAGTAATTCGTTCACCCACCGTAATACTTATGCTATCTTGAGAGAAGCCACTAGTGAAACCTATGGCCCCCGGGTCTATTCTCCATCATATTAATCTCCCGTCAACAAGCTATTGCTGGCGCCATTTATTTTGCTTTCTTTACTTTTAGTCTTTATCATAAAAACACCAAAAATATTATCTTATCATCTCTATCAGATCTCACTTTTGCAAGTGGCCGTGAAGGGATTGACAACCCCTTTATCGCGTTGGTTGCAAGGTTCTTATTTGTTTGTGTAGGTACAAGGGACTTGCGTGTGGCCTCCTACTGGATTGATACCTTGGTTCTAAAAAACTAGGGGAAATACTTACGCTACTTTGCTGCATCACCCTTTCCTCTTCAAGGGAAAACCAACGAATGCTCAAGAGGTAGCAAGAAGGATTTCTGGCGCCGTTGCCGGGGAGGTGTGCACCAAGTCAAGTCAAGATTTGATTTCCCGACAACGAGCCATTTCTGGCGCCGTTGCCGGGGAGTCTATGCACAAGTCAAGACATACCAAGTACCTATCACAAACTCTTATCCCTCGCATTACATCATTTGCCATTTGCCTCTCGTTTTCCTCTCCCCCACTTCACCTTTACCATTTTATTCGCCCTTCTTCCATTCGTCCTTTTGTTTGCTCGTGTTGCCATGTGCCTTCTATATGCTTGCATCTTCGCTTGCTGAAAATCTATTGATACGGATCCACTTAAAGTGTTCTACTTGGATCATATTCGATCCTTATGCGCTCGTGCTGAAACCCCAACTAGCCTAGTTGATGGGAAATCTTTAGATGAGCATGCTCATTTTGTGCATCATCGTTTGTCTGAAAAAGGGAGACTCTTATGGGATCAAATAAACAGATTGCTGTGTTATGCTTGGAATCTTTGTGAAATTTGTGATCTTACTTGTTGCTCTAAGAACCCTAAAAAACACCTCCCCTACCTATGTGAGCTTAATGATAATGAAACCTTATCTTCTTATGCAAAGGGTGTTCATACTTACTACGATATCGAACAAATTGAAGAATTTGTTGCTTTTAAGGGTGCTTATGAAGTTGCTTCTTTGTTTGAAAAGTATGATATTACTCTCTACGAATCTGAAAATCTTGACATACTTAAATATTGCTATGAAAACTATGCTCATAATGTCTATGTCAAAGAATTTATTGAAAGAATGACCGTTGCTTCTAAAGAAAATAATGATATGCGTGAATCTATAGATAACTATGATTCCAATGATTTGATTGAAATATCCCTTGATGAACATGATGCTTGCTATTCTTGTGGCCATGATGCCAATATTTATGAAGATGAATTTGCTATAGTTCCTTATGTGATTTTCACATGTTTTATGATGCTCTCTTTGTGTTTCAATTACTATCTTTTATGTGAGCATCATCGAAATCTCAATTCCTAGCTAGGGGCGTTAAACAATAGCGCTTGTTGGGAGGCAACCCAATTTTATTTTAGTTTTTTTGCTTTTTGGTTCTGTTTAGGAATAAATAATCCATCTATCTTCTGTTTAGATGTGGTTTTGTGTTTTAATTAGTGTTTGTTCCAAGTAGAACCTTTGGGAAGACTTGGAGAAAGTCCTTGCGATCTTGCTGTAAAAAACAGAAACTTTAGCACTCACGAGATTAGCTACAACTTTTTACTGGAGAGTGATATTTAGTTGATTATTTTTGCATATGATTAATAGACAAATTCCTCACTTCCAGAAATTTATTTTAGAATTTTTGGAGTTCCAGAAGTTTGCGTTAGTTACAGATTACTACAGACTGTTCTGTTTTTGACAGATTCTGTTTTTGTGTGTTGTTTGCTTATTTTGATGAATCTATGGCTAGTAATTGAGCTTATGAACCATAGAAAAGTTGGAATACAGTAGGTTTAACACCAATATAAATAAATAATGAGTTCATTACAGTACCTTGAAGTGGTGTTTTGTTTTGTTTTGCTAACGGAGCTCACGAGATTTTCTGTTAAGTTTTGTGTTGTGAAGTTTTCAAGTTTTGGGTAAAGATTTGATGAATTATGGAACAAGGAGTGGCAAGAGCCTAAGCTTGGGGATGCCCAAGCCACCCCGTTGGGGATATTACCACTGGGCGTAAACCGGCCAGGAGAGGCCGGGTTAACCCCATCAGTAGTTCATTATATCTGAAGCCCATGAAGACAGACGGTGACGCTTTATGAAGGCCCAGGGCCCAAAACCGGTTTAAGGCCTATAGACATAAACCGGTATTGATATGTAAACTTGTGTTGTAAGATAGAAAGTGCAGAGACCGAGCCAGACACGTTTATGAGCCGGCCTCGGGATTCTGTAAACCGACGGGCGTCAACCCATGTATATAAGGGGACGACCCGGCGGCGGTTCAAGGACAACAGAAAACAACTCGAGACTCAGGCAAAGGCGTAATCGCTACCTGGTCATCGAAACCCCAGCAATTGCATCACAACTAGACGTAGGCTTTTACCTTCATCGTAAGGGGCCAAACTAGTATAAAACTCTCGTGTCCCTTGTCCGGTTTAACCCCTTTAAGCTAACCCATAGCTTTGGCTCCACGACTAAGTCCTTTCACGAGGACATCTGCCGTGACAAACCCACGACAGTTGGCGCCCACCGTGGGGCTATCACACAATGGTTTCAAGTTCTTAGAGGGCAGCTTCAAAGGACTCAAGGGTTACGCTGTGGGCCGGATGACCAAGAGTCGTCGCGGCAAGCTCTACATCGACGATGCTGGCTGGGGCCCCGAGGCCGGCTCAATCGAGTACGGGTACCGGGTCCCCTTTGGTGGCATACACGTTTTCATTGGTAAGATTGGCGAACCGGGCCCTGAGCCGGACATCTGCACCGACCTCGTCGAAACGGCTCAGCGTGCGAGATTTGCCCGGGTCAAGCCTGTCATGAAGCGTGCCTTCGTGGGAGGGGAATCTGAGGATAGATCGGAATCTGGTGGCGAAACCGCCGTTTATTCCGGTGACGAGTCATCGACCGGAGAGACCGAGTCGTTATATCAGTTGCAAGATGGCCGGATTGGGGGCTGTTCCGACGGTGACAGTATTCCGGACCCCTTTGATCTGCCAAACCGGGTTGCGATCTTCATGGCTGGTACGCAGCCAGCGCTCCACTCTTCGACCGCAGCGGCGATGATTTACGGATCGGTAGCAGCAACAACGGCCGAGGCAGGAGGCCCCGTGCGACCGCCGGCTCAGGTTCTATCTGATTTGTTTGACGCGTTGGCAACGCTAATGGCGGAAGTTAACCCGGCGGATCAGGATGCACATAATGCGGAAATCGCGAAGGTGAAAGATCAGATCACCCAGGCAAAAGCCGACTTGGCAGCTGAGGATACCAGGATGGCTGCGGAGCGGGCCGCTTTGGATGCACAGGCTTACCGGATTATGCTGGATCAGAGTGCGTCGAACGAAGTTCTAAAGAGGAGGTACCGATCTCGCCTGCCGCCGGTTTATGACGCTAGAAACCTCTTTAACACCCCAGGAGCAGGGACCAGTAATCCGCCAGTGGTAAACCGGGCGGAGGCACCTGGAGCGGGGGCGCCGGTTCAGCCACGTTTGGTGGATCCGCCTCGTCAGAACAACATTGTAACATCGCATGTCCCAACACCACCGGGTCATTACTCTAACCCGATGGACAACATTGTTGCTGCCGCTTCACGGCTGGCGGCCATCCCGATCGAAGGCGAGTCTCCGGCGGCGATTGAGACGCGTCGAGTTAGGGAGCTTCTTCAGACAGCTTTGGTTCAGCAGGAGGCTTATTCATATAGTCGCGATCGGATCCATTCCACTCCCCGCCCAAGCCGGAGTTACAGCAGGCGTATGGATGAACCGGCAGTGTCAAGCAACGTGCGGGATCGCAATCTGCCCCGTGGCAATAACCCGGCGGGTGGTGCTGGAGATGCTCAGGAGGTGGTGGACCGGGCTCGAGCACGTAGAGAGGCCGAGTTAGCGGTGCAGCATGAAGCCCGTCAGCTTACTCCGGTTCGTCCAACCACGTCAGTGGAACCAGGAGTTACTTCTAGTTCTTTGGGAGTACTGTGTCTCGTCCCAACGTTGCGCAATGTGCGCCTGCCCAAGGATTTCAAAGGCCTGCGCAAGGTGCCGAACTACACCGCCGATTTGTCCCCAGAGGCATGGGTGGAAAGCTATGAGATGGCGATGGAGATGCTGGATGTGGACGAGGCAGCGTGCGCTAAATACTTCACCATGATGTTGGAAGGAACGGCTCGAACTTGGTTGAAAAAGTTACCAGCTAACTCCATTGGGTCATGGGCCGAGCTGAGGGCCCGGTTTGTCCAGAACTTCAAGGATACGTGTAAGCAGCCCATGTCAATTGTGGACCTAGCTGCCTGTGTCCAGGAGGAAGGAGAATCAACAACCCATTGGGTGCGCCGGGTTTCAGAGATTTTGCATTCATCGGACCGCATTAACGCTGATACAACAGTTTTAACATACGAAGGCAATTGCCGGTTTGCACCTCTGAAGCTGAAGTTGGGACGGCTCAAACGCCACTGCAATGATATGGGGACTCTCATGGTTGCTCTAGTGAAATATGCCGACTCTGATGGTACCAAGGACCCCGAGTCTGACGATGACAAGACAGGGAAGGGAAAGAAGAGCGGGCATACCAAGGGGCAGCAGCACAACCCGGCGGGCCATGGAAACAACGGTAAACGTAAAGCAGATAATAGCTTGGATTTTGTGGCTAATACCAACGCGCAGGACAAAGGCCAACGGCGTAAAGGTAAACTGCCCCAGCGCGATGGAGGGCCAAGTCCTAATCCGGACCACCTGTCTTATCTGTTGAACCAACCCTGCCCAAAGCATGGGACGAAGGAGAACCCGTCCACACACCTTTGGAAAGATTGTTACATCATGCAAGAGTTCAAAAATTCTGATTCTTTTCGGTATGATCATGGACCGGGCGGCGGTTGGATCTCATGGGCCGGGTTATGGCGGAGGAAATTCCGGTTCAGGCTTCCACGGTAATCAGGGTGGACATAACAATAAAAGCAATCAGGGCAACCAAGGTGGTTATAACAATCAGGGGAATCAGCAACAGCAGTAGTAGCAGTCGGGTTACCAGAGCAACCCGAAGCAGTTGAATAGCGGGCAGTATCATGTCTTCACCACTAGCCTGGACAAGCGTGATCAAGGGCAGTGAATTCCGTTGAACCGGCGGTCCCCCGATACTTACGCTGGTATGAACAGCCTATTGTGTGGAGTCGAGAGGATCATCCGCCCCGGGTTGATAATCCGGGTCATCTGGCGTTGGTGGTGGTACCTCAGGTGGGAGGTTATAAGTTCATCAAGGTACTCATGGACGGAGGGAGTAGTATCAATATCCTTTATTACGAAACTTTCCGTCGCATGGGGTTAACCGATAAAAATCTTAAACCGTCCAATACGGTGTTCCATGGCGTGGTGCCTGGTAAATCGGCATACCCTGTTAGTAAAATAGCTCTGGAGGTGGCTTTTGGAGATGAGCATAATTTGAGATCAGAAACTTTGACCTTTGAAGTGGTGAAAATCAAAAGCCCGTATCATGCCCTGTTTGGACGGCCAGCTTATGCTAAGTTTATGGCACGGCCTTGTTATGTCTATTTGCAGCTCAAGATGCCGGATCACAAGGGAACTATAATAGTGCATGGGAGCCGCAAGATCGCTCTGGAGTGTGAAGAAGGTGATGCGTCTTATGTTGAGTCGGTTTGTGAGACAGAAGAGTTGAAGTTTTACAAAGACAATGTTGATCCGGCAGATATGACTTCATTGAAGAAACCAACTACAGAGCATGATCCGGCCCTGAAGTTTAAATCGGCTGATGAGAGTAAACTTGTTGACTTCGTGCCCGGCGATTCGTCCAAGCAGTTTAGCATCAGTGCTAACTTGGATCCGAAATAGGAAAGCACGCTCATCGAGTTCATCCGTGAGAATCGGGACATTTTTGCGTGGAAGCCTTTTGACATGCCAGGTGTACCGAGAGAACTCGCTGAGCACACTCTCAATGTTGATCCCAAGTATAAACCGGTCAAGCAATTTCTTCGTCGGTTCAATGAAGAAAGACGCAATGCTATTGGTGAAGAAGTAGCCAGGCTCTTGGCAGCTGGATTTATCGTTGAAGTATTTCATCCTGAGTGGTTGGCTAATCCGGTGCTGGTCCTTAAGAAGAACGACACTTGGCGTATGTGTGTGGATTACACAGATCTCAACAAAGCTTGTCCAGCAGATCCTTTTGCCCTCCCTCGTATTGATCAAATTATTGATGCTACGGCGGGTTGCGAGCATTTAAGTTTTCTGGATGCATATTCTGGTTATCATCAGATCAAAATGGCAGTCAAGGACCAGGAGAAGACAGCCTTCATAACTCCCTTTGGAGCCTTCTGCTATGTGTCCATGCCTTTTGGGCTCAAGAGTGCCCAGGCGACTTATCAGCGATGTGTGCAGAATTGTCTTCATAAACAGATCGGCCGCAATGTTCATGCCTATGTGGATGATATTGTGGTAAAATCAAGGAAGAAGGAGACATTGATTGATGACTTGAAGGAAACCTTTGATAACCTGCGGATTTATAAAATGATGCTTAATCCGGCCAAGTGCGTCTTTGGTGTACCTGCAGGCAAGCTCTTGGGCTTTTTGGTGTCTAACAGGGGCATTGAAGCTAATCCGGAAAAGATCAAAGCCATCACCTCCTTGGCCAAACCGAAGTGTATCAATGATGTTCAACGCCTGGCAGGCCGGATTGCCGCGTTGAGCCGGTTTATCAGTCGCCTTGGCGAGAAGGCCATCCCTTTATATCAGATGCTGAAGAAAACGGATAACTTCGTCTGGAGTGACGCCGCTAATGAAGCGTTTGAGGACTTAAAGCAGCAGCTGGCTAATCCGACGGTTCTTGCTGCTCTGGTTGACAAAGAGCCATTGTTGCTATATGTGGCAGCTAACGCTCGGGCTGTTAGTGTGGCTATTGTGGTGGAGCGCAAGGAGGCAGGAAAGGAATATCCGGTTCAACGGCCGGTTTATTATATCAGTGAGGTGCTTATTGAGTCCAAGCAGAGGTACCTGCATTGGCAAAAATTGGTGTATGGGGTTTTCATGGCAAGCCGGAAGCTTAAGCAATATTTCCAAGGTCATCCCATCACGGTGGTCAGCTCTGCTCCTTTGGGAGATATAATCCAGAACAGGGAAGCTACTGGCCGGATTGCTAAGTGGGCTATCGAGCTTGGGCCTCACGGGTTGAAATACATACCCCGGACGGCGATCAAATCTCAGGCACTTGTTGATTTCATCAATGATTGGACAGAACTGCAAGCGCCCGAAGAGAAGCCGGATCATACTTATTGGACTATTCATTTTGATGGGTCCAGGCAATTGGAGGGCTCGGGGGCTGGAGTCGTATTAACTTCCCCACGAGGTGATAAGTTTTGTTATGTTCTCCGTTTAATGTTCCCTTGCACTAACAATGCAGCTGAATATGAGGCTTTACTCCATGGTCTTTGGATGGCTAAGGAGATGAACCTAAGCCGAGTTAAGTGCTTCGGTGACTTGGATCTGGTGGCTCAACAAGTGTCCGGCACTTGGGATTCCAAGGACCCGCTCATGGCAGCATATCGTCGTGAGGTGGATATTGTTGCAGGTCACTTTAAAGGTTATCAGGTGGATCATGTGGACCGGCAGAAGAATGAAGCGGCGGACGCTTTAAGCCGCCTGGGTTCCCAACATAAACATGTCTTCCTGGATGTTCTGCATAATCCGTCCGTCAAGCTCCCTGGTGAAGAGGATTTGGCTATTCCTGATCCGGAAGCTCAGTTGGTGGCGGCTCTTCATGTTATCCCGGATTGGACGGTTCCATATCTGGCGTATATGAACTGGGGCGAGTTACCAGAGGATGAAACTTTGGCCAGGCAAGTAATCCGGCGGTCCAAGTCCATGACTATTATCAATGGAGAGTTACATCATTGCAGTGTGACAGGGGCGTTCCAACGCTGTGTGTCTCCTGAAGAAGGCCGTGAAATTTTGCGTGAGATCCACGAAGGAGAGTGTGGTCACCACGCCGGTTCAAAGTGTTTGGTGGCCAAGGCATTTCGTCACGGTTTCTATTGGTTGACAGCTCATGCTGATGCCGAGGACTTGGTTAAAAGATGTGATGGCTGCCAGAAATTCTCAAGGCGCGCTCATGTACCGGCTCAAGAATTGAGGATGATTCCAATCACCTGGCCGTTTGCAACTTGGGGGCTGGATATGGTTGGGCCTTTCAAGAGATCCAAGGACAAGAAGACCCACCTCTTGGTGGCGGTTGATAAGTTCACGAAGTGGGTGGAGGCAGAGCCAGTTAGTAAGTGTGATGCAGCTACGGCGGTTCAATTCATCAAAAAGGTGATCTTCCGGTTTGGCTTTCCACACAGCATTATAACAGACAATGGTACCAATCTGTCAAAGGGTGCCATGAAGGAGTTCTGTCAACGTGAGCACATCCGGCTTGACGTGTCATCAGTGGCTCACCCCCAGTCCAATGGTCAAGCGGAGAGGGCCAATCAAGAGATCTTGAGAGGCATCAAACCCCGGCTTATGGTTCCTTTGCAACGGACGCCGGGTTGTTGGGTTGAGGAGTTACCTTCTGTGTTATGGAGCATCAATACCACACCCAACAGATCGACAGGATACACACCGTTCTTCATGGTTTATGGAGCAGAAGCGGTTCTTCCTAGTGACATACGTCATGACTCACCTCGTGTAGCGGCATATGTTGAAGCTGACAACGAGAAGGCACGGCAGGAAGCTCTTGACCTGTTAAATGAGGAGCGTCACATGGCGGCAGCCCGTTCGGCGATTTATCAGCAAGATTTACGTCGTTATCATAGCCGCCGGGTTAGAACCAAAACCTTTCAAGAAGGCGATTTGGTGCTTCGACTCATCCAAGATCAGACGGATATGCACAAGTTATCCCCTCCTTGGGAAGGACCCTTTGTGGTCAGCAAGAATCTACACAACGGGTCATACTACCTCATAGATGTTCGAGAGCGCAAAGACTCACGTAAATCAGAGGAGGAGACCCACCGGCCGTGGAATATCGCTCATCTTCGGCCCTACTATACTTGAGCCATAGGCTCTGCTTATGTACATATTATGACAATGTATATATTATGATCAATATAATAAACCGGAACCTCAGCTAAAGCGGAGTATCTGTTGTTTTTCTTACATCATGTGTGGTTACATGGAGCTTCTGTTTATAAAGCAGCGTCCGGTTTACCCCTTGATTTAGCTTCTCAAAGCTTTATATTACATCACTTGGGGGCTTGGTCGTATCCGAACCATAGCTACACCTCTTGATCAGCGCAATGCCACAACATCACTTGGGGGCTTGGTCGTATCCGAACCATAGTCACACCTCTTGATCGGCTCAAAAGCAAATCAATCCGGGGCCAAAGAGAGTGTTGTAAAACAACAACTCAAACATAGGCACCCACTGAGCACGACTCAAAATGTTACTTGGGGATTCTTTGTTGTCGAAATGAACTAAGAATCTACACTTGTAATAGGCTATCAAGCCATGGCTTGGAAGCCTGGTGTATACACCTAAAACCCCAGGTTAACCTGCCTATTTAAGTAAGTCACTCTGCCCAGGTAAACCTGGTATGACCCTTCGAACTTTGACAAGTTACTCTAAAATAAAGACCCTGAACTTGTCAAGTTAAAACGATGATTGGTTAAGGATTGAGGACCATCTTAAAAGGCTTTGCAAAAATGGTTTAACTCAGTGGCCTGGCAGCCCATGAAAAGCCTCGAATTTGGGGCCTGGCAGCCCGTGAAAAGCCTCGACTACAACGGTTTTTATTTGCCTTTTGCTAAGTTTTTCTTTGTTTTGATAAGATTTGTGGTGTTTTCAAACCGGGGTTTATCAACCCGGTTAGGCTGTCAACTACAAGTTGTCAGTACACGATCAAATTATAATCCGGAGACTATCAGCCCGGTCTGGTTTTGACTCAAAGTCACCAGTATGGAATAAACCGGTGTTTATCACAACCCGGAACGGTTTTATTATAAACCGGCATCATATAACAGGAGTTACTTATCCTCCAGAGTAGGGTTATGACCCTCGCTACAAAGTTGGTCAGCCAACATTATGCCTAAAGGTCACAGGTATTATATATTTCCATATTTGGTTATCTTTTACAACCTTGGTTATAAACCTTGGTCATATGTATATATATTTGGGTATCAAGACCCGCTCGGTGGTAAACCGCCAGGGCGCTTTAAGCTTCTTATCGGCAGGAACAGCTTGAATAAATGGCTATGGATTATGAACATCATATCTTAAGCATGTCGGATTAAGCAAGCATCAGTCGCAAATAAATATGCATGAAGGCATACCAGACCAAGTATTTTAACTATCCTATTACAAGGCGTTTCAGTGCCCAAAAGGATAATTGTTTTCTCAAATACATGTTGCAGCATGTAGAAGACTAAACCGGCCTCCGGTTCATGATTGGTCACCAGCTTGGCCTGACGGCTGCGGATCATCTCGCACCGGTTCAACTCCCTCCTCTCTACCCAGTGGCTGGAAGTCAACAGTTGCCCAGTCGATCCCAGTTAGGGCTTGGAATACAGCTTCATCGCTTATAAGCGTGGACGGTTCAATGTTAGGGGCATAAGTGTGCTTACGGATTGGTGGGATAAGATTTTGCGCTTCTGGAATTGGTGCAGCAACCCATCTGTTCTTATCATCATAACTCGCCTGATAGTACGAGAGATCCGCCTCTTCAACCAGTTGACAAGCCAATGGGCGTACTTCCCGGTTTATGATTCGGAGATCATCATTGCCAAATTCTGTTCCGTCTTCCTTCAAACTGGGATAGCCTTGGGCTGCTTCCACTGGATCAAAGTTAGGTACCCATGCTTTTGCTCGGGTTAGTGCGGTCAAAGCGCCCGTTCTTGCAGCAGATTTTTTAGCTCGTCTACCCGGGCAGGAAGCATAGATAACCTTTCTAAGGTATCCTTGATCAAAGTGGGAGGAGGATTATTGTGTGAAGCAGTATAAATGATCCGCTGCGCGCCGGTGTACAACTGTTCTATTAGAGTGTATGCAGCCTTCAGTTTCTTCTGTACATCAGAGCCCAGGTGGCTAATACGAGTTCCTGCACCATTTTCCACATCAGTAAACCGACAACACATGAGAAGATATGTTGAAAGTATTAAGGAAAATATGTTTACCGAACACAACAGCAGTCATGGCATGAATCTGCCACTTTATACCGGTCAGTTCATCAACCACCGGTTTAAGAGCTGCTTCTGCGTTCTCGGCTCTTTTTATCAAAGCGGATTTTTCAGTCTCCCAATCCGCCCGCTCCTTGTTGAAGCCCTCTTTCAGTTTTTCCATAGCGCCTAGAGCGCTGGTCAACTCCTCCTTGGCTTTGGAGGTTTCGGATTGCTAGGATTTGAGGTTCTCTTGCAGATCGGCGGTTTGGCTTTCCTTCTTACTCAGCTCAGCCTATAAAGAGACAGATATATCATGAGTTGACAGTACATATTTGAAGTACCAAGCACATAACAAGTTATGCCCTTGGTACTTGGGGGCTAATGCATATTTGCTTCTTATCAGAAATTTCTACAAGTCCCAAGCACAATACAAGTATTAAACTTGGCACTTGGGGGCTAATGTGTGTTTGCTCATAATTGCTGATATGGGAATTCTTCTACAAAGTCCCGGTTCATCTTTATAAAGTTAAACCGGCCCTTGGGGGCTACTTCAGTGAAGTTGTAATGCATTGTTGCAACCATGAATTTGTTAATAAGTCCCGGTTTAGATTGGTATCTTAAACCGTCACTTGGGGGCTACTGGAGTTGATAAGCTACAATTGAATGTAAGAGGCAAACACTTATGTAGTTACCTCATATCGCTCCTTCATCAAATTTACCAAACCGGCTTCATTGTCACGGCTGGTGTACAGACGGTTCAAGAAGCCGGAGTGAAGGTCTTGAGCATTCAGATGGGCATAATTTGAAAAATCGGCGTTCCATTTGCCTTTGCCAATTGCAGAGAGCTCGTCTTTGGAAGTATGCTTGGACAAGGCGACAGGATTGCCAGGAGTGGTATGGCCAGTGCCAGTAATCATAATGTCATCATCTTTGTCATCAGCAGCCGTTACCGGGGTTGGCGGTTTGTCAGTATTTTTAACTGGACTTGCCGGTTTGTCATCAGTTCGGACAGGGCTGGTAGGCTGGTCAGCATGGCTTGTGGTGTCAACTTCTACCTGCTCAGCAACAAAGTCATGATCTTGAGGCGGTGGGTCATTCAGTATGGCATCAACGTTGGTCTCTTCAGGATCTGGAGTTTTTTCCGGTTCAACATCCGCGTTATCATCAGTCGGTTTATTCAACCGAGCCTTCTTGCTGGGTTTGGGCTTGGCACTGAGGAAAATAAATATGAGGATCAGTACAGTATATAAAAATAACAGATCAAGGATAAAAACAAGTATATAGCTCACCCAAGAACTGTTTTGAGGGGTGGAAGTTTTGTGGCCGATGACTCGCCAGAAGATGAGTGAGAAGTGCCCTGATAATTTGAATCAGACGGGTTAAGAGGCTGGCGGAAACAACCAGCTTTGGGGCATGAAGTGTCAAGGGGATAAAAGACCTCTGATCGGCGTTTCCGAACTGGGCTGTTCGGTAAACCGGCGGAGGTAACTACCTGGCCGCTGTGCCGGGTTGTGCGGAGAGCCTCGTGCTGCTGTGTCTTCAAAAGAAAGTTTGGGTCCAAGTAAGCAAGGGGGTGAGAAAATTTTACTTTCCGGTTTGCTCGACGGATTTTTGATGTTGGCAGAGGATCTGAATCAGAGGAAAGAATGGTTACCTCTACATCATCAGCATGACTGCCTTCAGCGTCGTCCTGATAATAATCATTGTCAATGAGGTGTACGAAAAATGAACCAAGAGAGTCAAGTTCTACCTCTGATTCCAGGTTACCCACATCGTCATCAGCTGGTAGCTCGGAGGATGCAGTGGTCCTTTTCTTGCCAGGTTTCTTAACAACCTTGGTCTTTGGGCGAAGTGGCTTGGCCGGTTTGTCTTGCGGTTTTGCCAGTTTTTCTTGTGGTTTCTTGTTCCAGAACGGATCATTACCCTGTCAGAAGATAATCACAATTTCAGAAAATATTTGGACAGAAGCAACTTCAGATAAAAAGATTATATGATTCTTACAGCTGGCGGTTTGTGGAAGGTGCAGAAAGGGAGCAGTCCGGTTTGGGCACAGACAGCCTCCGGTTCGTTCAACATCTTCTTTACAGCCTCAGTAACTTCCGCATCTGTAAGCTGAATGTCAATGTGTCGTTGAGCATCCTTCAAACTCCCCGTGTACTCACACATCAAACTGGAGCGCCGGGTTAAGGGCAGAATACTCCAGCTTATCCAACAACGAGCAAGATCAACTCCTGTCAAACCGTTCGCCATGAAGGCTCTAAGCTTTGATAGTTGAGGAGCATAGTTGGCCCTTTCTTTTGCACTCAACCTCTGAGGAAAAGGATGTGTATTGCTAAGGCGTTCAGGGAGGTAACCCGGCAGGGGTTTTTCATCAGGTGGAGATGTATCTTTGCAATAAAACCAGGTCTTGTTCTGCTCTTTTGGGTGACTGTGGAGCTTAGGATGAGGGCAGGTGACTTCCTTCCTTTTCTGAACCGCCATTCTGCCCAATTCAGTATTGGGTCCATCAGTGAATTCTGTGCGACGGTTTAAGTGAAAGAAATCCCTAAACAGTTCGACTGTAGGTTCTTCTTGTAGGTAAGCCTCACGGAAGACTTGGAAGTGGCAGATGTTGGTCACATAATTTGGACCGATGTCTTGAGGGCGCAGTTGAAAACTGGCCAGTACATCCCGGCAATTTTTTGAACCGGGAGGGCTAAAACCTCAATTCAGGTGATCAGCAAACACAACTACCTCTCCATCCTTGGGTATAGGAGGATTTTCCGGGCCAGGGACCCTCCAGTGGATAACATCTTTCTTGGCTAAAGCGCCCGTTTTAACATAGTTGTTTAATTGCTCTTCGGTTACTCGAGAAGGAGCCCAATTGCATTCATAGACTTGCTTGGCCATGGTAATGAAGATCTGAAACATGATTATTGCCGGTTTAAGATTAGAGAGGACAACTATACAGCGGTATAAGGATGCAAGCATATTGTTAAACCGGATTTGGTTATTCATAAACCGGAGTCTGACAACGGAAACAGTACAATGATGAATGCATTGGCGGTTCAACAGGGGACTAATGGTATCTACTGGGTCATCATTTTTTCTGTGAAGTTAAACCGCCTAATCTGGTATTAAAGGTATAAGTATAAAGATGTATAAGTGAAGGAAAAAAACAAGTTTCACAGTTTGGCATGGGAATTTCAGATCTGCCGTGTATTGGATAATCAAAATATATTCTGGTCTAATATCAAGCGCTCAAAAAGTTCAGTAAGTTCAGATGAGTTGGATATCAAGCGGATGCCTTAACAAAAAGAAAGGAGTTTAAACTACAAAAGGCGCTGAAAACAGTCAGATCTAACCAGCCATTGGTATTACCAAACGAAGAACAGCTTCAAGCTATGAAGAGCACCGAACCCTAATGGCGGAACTAGGGCGAGGAGAAGAGGAACTTACTGGTGTAGGAGGAAGCAGCGGAGGATCACCGCTTTTCTCTAATACGATCAGGTTGATGCAGCGGCCTTTGTCGAAGCAGAGGCGAAGGACGACGGCGGCGGCAGAGCTCGAGGGTCGGTCGGCGCGAGGAAGACGACGACGCGAAGATGCACGAGGGGGAAAAGTGAAAGTGACCCCTCGGCCCTATTTATAAGATGAATGGATAAAAGGCAGGCGTGAGAATCGAGGAGCCCGAAAAATGGGGTGTGTGACAGCTTTGTTGCCTCGATCCTCGGAGGCCCATTAATGAAGATGGGTTATACATAGTTTTAAATAACAAATGACGTCATGGCGGTTTACCATGGTCCTGGAAGGTGACGTCACGACGGTTTGCAAGATTATGTGAAGTTGTTGAAGACGAAATTTTCTTAAGTATTGAGGATTGACATGAACCAGTTCAAATCAATCTAGGGCCTAATGTTGGGGATATTACCACTGGGCGTAAACCGGCCAGGAGAGGCTGGGTTAACCCCATCAGTAGTTCATTATATCTGAAGCCCATGAAGACAGACGGTGACGCTTTATGAAGGCCCAGGTCCCAAAACCGGTTTAAGGCCTGTAGACATAAATCGGTATTGATATGTAAACTTCTGTTGTAAGATAGAAAGAGCGGAGACCGAGCCGGACACGTTTATGAGCCGGCCTCGGGATTCTGTAAACCGATGTGTGTCAACCCATGTATATAAGGGGACGACCCGGCGGCAGTTCAAGGACAACAGACAACAACTCGAGACTCAGGCAAAGCGTAATCGCTCCTTGGTCATCGAAACCCCAACAATTCCATCACAACTAGACGTAGGCTTTTACAATCATCGTAAGGGGCCGAACTAGTATAAAACTCTCGTGTCCCTTGTCCGGTTTAACCCCTTTAAGCTAACCCGTAGCGATGGCTCCACGACTAAGTCCTTTCACGAGGACATCTGCCGTGACAAACTCACGACACACCCCAAGGTAAAATCTAAGGACAACCCAAAAGCCTAAGCTTGGGGATGCCCCGGAAGGCATCCCCTCTTTTGTCTTCGTCCATCGGTAAATTTACTTGGAGCTATATTTTTATTCACCACATGATATGTGTTTTGCTTGGAGTGTCTTGTATGATTTGAGTCTTTGCTTTTTAGTTCAGCACAATCATCCTTGTTGTACACACCTTTTGAGAGAGACACACATTATTCGGAATTTATTAGAATACTCTATGTGCTTCACTTATATCTTTTGAGCTAAACAATTTTGCTCTAGTGCTTCACTTATATCTTGTAGAGCACGGTGGTGGTTATATTTTATAGAAATTATTGATCTCTCATGCTTCACTTATATTATTTTGAGAGTCTTAAACAGCATGGTAATTTGCTTTGGTTATAAAATTAGTCCTAATATGATAGGCATCCAAGATAAAAACTATAAAGTGCATTGAATACTAAGAGGAGTTTGATACTTGATAATTGTTTTGAAATATGAAGATGGTGATATTAGAGTCATGCTAGTTGAGTAGTTGTGAATTTGAGAAATACTTGTTCTAAAGTTTGTGATTCCCGTAGCATGCGCGTATGGTGAACCGTTATGTGATGAAGTCGGAGCATGATTTATTTATTGATTGTCTTCCTTATGAGTGGCGGTCGGGGACGAGCGATGGTATTTTCCTACCAATCTATCCCCCTAGGAGCATGCGCGTAGTAATTCGTTTCGATAACTAATAGATTTTTGCAATAAGTATGTGAGTTCTTTATGACTAATGTTGAGTCCATGGATTATACGCACTCTCATCCTTCCACCATTGCTAGCCTCTCTAATACCGTGCACCTTTCGCCGGTATCATATACCCACCTTATACCTTCCTAAAAACAGCCACCTACCTATTATGGCATTTCCATAGCCATTCCGAGATATATTGCCATGCAACTTACCATCGTTCCATTTATTATGACACGCTTCATCATTGTCATATTGCTTTGCATGATCATGTAGTTGACATCGTATTTGTGGCAAAGCCACCTTCATAATTCTTTCATACATGCCACTCTTGATTCATTGCATATCCCAGTACACCGCCGGAGGCATTCACATAGAGTCATATTTTGTTCTAAGTATTGAGTTGTAATTCTTGAGTTGTAAGTAAATAAAAGTGTGATGATCATTATTAGAACCTTGTCCCATGTGAGGAAAGGATGATGGAGACTATGATTCCCCCATAAGTCGGGATGAGACTCCGGACGAAAAAAAGAGGTTAAAAAAAAGAAAGAAGGCCCAAATAAAAAAAAGAAAAAATATAATGAGAGAAAAAGAGAGAAGGGACAATGTTACTATCCTTTTTCCACACTTGTGCTTCAAATTAGCACCATGATCTTCATTATAGAGAGTCTCCTATGTTGTCATTTTCATATACTAGTGGGAATTTTACATTATAGAACTTGGCTTGTATATTCCAATGATGGGCTTCCTAAAAAATGCCCTAGGTCTTCGTGAGCAAGCGAGTTGGATGCACACCCACTTAGTTTCTTTTGTTGAGCTTTCATACACTTATAGCTCTAGTGCATCCGTTGCATGGCAATCCCTACTCACTCGCATTGATATTTAGTGATGGGCATCTCCATAGCCCGTTGATACGCCTAGTTGATGCGAGACTATCTTCTCTTTTTTGTCTTCTCCACAACCACCGTTCTATTCCACCTATAGTACTATATCCATGGCTCACGCTCATATATTGCGTGAAGATCGAAAAAGTTTGAGAACATCAAAAGTATGAAACAATTGCTTGGCTTGTCATCGGGGTTGTGCATGATTTAAATACTTTGTGTGGTGAAGATAGAGCATAGCCAGACTATATGATTTTGTAGGGATAACTTTCTTTGGCCATGTTATTTTGAGAAGACATGATTGCTTTGTTAGTATGCTTGAAGTATTATTATTTTCATGTTAATATTAAACTTTTATCTTGAATCTTTCGGATCTGAAAATTCATGCCACAATAAAGAGAAATACATTGAAGAATATGCTAAGTAGCTTTCCACATCAAAAATTCTGTTTTTATCATTTACCTACTCGAGGACGAGCAGGAATTAAGCTTGGGGATGCTTGATACGTCTCCAACGTATCTATAATTTTTGATTGCTCCATGCTATTATATATATACTTTTATATTATTTTTGGGACTAACCTATTAACCCAAGGCCCAGTGCAAATTGCTGTTTTTTTGCCTATTTCAGTGTTTCGCAGAAAAGGAATATCAAACGGAGTCCAAACGGAATGAAACCTTCGGAAGAGTTATTTTTGGAACAAACATGATCCAGAGGACTTGGAGTGGACGTCAAGTAATCAACAAGGAGGCCACGAGGTAGGGGGCGCGCCTACCCCCTGGGCACGCCCTCCACCCTCGTGGGCCCCTCGAGGCTCCACCGACCTACTTCTTCCTCCTATATATACCTACGTACCCTGAAACCATCGAGGAGCACCACGAAAACCTAATTCCACCGCCTCAACCTTCTGTACCCATGAGATCCCATCTTGGGGCCTTTTCCGGTGCTCCGCCGGAGGGGGCATTGATCACGGAGGGCTTCTACATCAAGAGCCTCTCCGATGATTTGTAAGTAGTACCTCAGACCTTCGGGTCCATAGTTATTAGCTAGATGGCTTCTTCTCTCTCTTTGGATCTTAATACAAAGTTCTCCTTGATTCTCTTAGAGATCTATTCGATGTAATCTTCTTTTGCGGTGTGTTTGTCGAGATCCGATGAATTGTGGGTTTATGATCAAGATTATCTATGAACAATATTTGAATCTTCTATGAATTCTTTTACGTATGATTGGTTATCTTTGCAAGTCTCTTTGAATTATCAGTTTGGTTTGGCCTACTAGGTTGATCTTTCTTGCAATGGGAGAAGTGCTTAGCTTTGGGTTCAATCTTGCGGTGCTCGATCCCAGTGACAGTAGGGGAAACGACACGTATTGTATTGTTTCCATCGAGGATAAAAAGATGGGGTTTATATCATATTGCATGAGTTTATCCCTCTACATCATGTCATCTTGCTTAAAGCGTTACTCCATTCTTATGAACTTAATACTCTAGATGCATGCTGGATAGCGGTCGATGTGTGGAGTAATAGTAGTAGATGCAGGCAGGAGTCGGTCTACTTGTTGCGGACGTGATGCCTATATACATGATCATACCTAGATATTCTCATAACTATGCTCAATTCTATCAATTGCTCAACAGTAATTCGTTCACCCACTGTAATACTTATGCTATCTTGAGAGAAGCCACTAGTGAAACCTATGGCCCCCGGGTCTATTCTCCATCATATTAATCTCCCATCAACAAGCTATTTCTGGCACCGTTTATTTGCTTTCTTTACTTTTATTCTTTATTATAAAAATACCAAAAATATTAGCTTATCATCTCTATCAGATCTCACTTTTGCAAGTGGCCTGAAGGGATTGACAACCCCTTTATCGTGTTGGTTGCAAGGTTCTTATTTGTTTGTGTAGGTACAAGGGACTTGCGTGTGGCCTCCTACTGGATTGATACCTTGGTCCTCAAAAACTGAGGGAAATACTTACGCTACTTTGCTGCATCACCCTTTCCTCTTCAAGGGAAAACCAACACATGCTCAAGAGGTAGCACTTGCTAATAGAGATATTATATCACCAATTGGGATTGTTAGAGATGTTGAAGTCTTGTGTGGGAAGATAAAATATCCTACTGATTATCTTGTTCTTTCTTCCCCACAAGATAATTTTTGTCCCATTATATTTGGTAGACCCTTCTAGAATATCGTTAATGCTAAGATAGACTGCGAGAAAGATATTGTTACTGTTGGTTTGGGTGATATGTCTCATGATTTTAATTTCTCTAAATTTCGTAGACAACCCCATGATAAAGAATTGCCTAGTAAGGATGAAATTATTGGTCTTGCTTCTATTGTCGTGCCTCCTAATGATCCTTTAGAACAATATTTGCTAGACCATGAAAATGATATGTGATACGTCTCCAACGTATCTATAATTTTTTATTGTTCCATGCTATTATATTATCCTTCTAAGATGTTTTATATGCATTTATATGCTATTTTATATATTTTTGGGACTAACCTATTAACCCAGAGGCCAGTGCCAGTTTCTGTTTTTTCCTTGTTTTGAGTATCGCAGAAAAGGAAAACCAAACGGAGTCCAATTGACCTGAAATTTGACGGAGATTATTTTTGGACCAGAAGAAGCCCACGGAGCATCGGAGATGGACCAGAAGAGTCCCGGGCTGCCCACGAGGGTGGGGGGCGCGCCCACCCCCTGGGCGCACCCCCTGCCTTGTGGACAGCCCGGAGACCCCCCCTGACTTGTTCTCGACGCCAAAACCTCTTATATATACAGAAACCCCCAGAACATAACCTAGATCGGGAGTTCCGCCGCCGCAAGCCTCTGAAACCACCGAAAACCAATGTAGACCCGTTCCGGCACCCTGCCGGAGGGGGGAATAACTCTCCGGTGGCCATCTTCATCATCCCGGCGCTCTCCATGATGAGGAGGGAGTAGTTCACCCTCGGGGTTGGGGGTATGTATCAGTAGCTATGTGTTTGATCTCTCTCTCTCTCGTGTTCTTGATTTGGCACGATCTTGATGTATCGCGAGCTTTGCTATTATAGTTGGATCTTATGATGTTTCTCCCCCTCTACTCTCTTGTAATGGATTGAGTTTTCCCTTTGAAGTTATCTTATCAGATTGAGTCTTTAAGGATTTGAGAACACTTGATGTATGTCTTGCATGGGATACCCGTGGTGACAATGGGGTATTCTATTGATTTACTTGATGTATGTTTTGGTGACCAACTTGCGGGTTCCGTGAACTTGGGAATCTATGCATAGGGGTTGGCACACGTTTTCGTCTTGACTCTCCGGTAGAAACTTTGGGGCACTCTTTGAGGTAATATGTGTTGGTTGAATAGATGAATCTGAGATTGTGTGATGCATATCGTATAATCATACCCACGGATACTTGAGGTGACATTGGAGTATCTAGGTGACATTAGGGTTTTGGTTGATTTGTGTCTTAAGGTGTTATTCTAGTACGAACTCTATGATAGATCGAACGGAAAGAATAACTTCGTGTTATTTTACTACAGACTCTTGAATAGATCGATCAGAAAGGATAACTTTGAGGTGGTTTCGTACCCTACCATAATCTCTTCGTTTGTTCTCCGCTATTAGTGACTTTGGAGTGACTCTTTGTTGCATGTTGAGGGATAGTTATATGATCCAACTATGTTATTATTGTTGAGAGAACTTGCACTAGTGAAAGTATGAACCCTAGGCCTTGTTTCAACACATTGCAATACCGTTTGTGCTCACTTTTATTATTAGTTACCTTGCTGTTTTTATATTTTCAGATTACAAAAACCTATATCTACCATCCATATTGCACTTGTATCACCATCTCTTCGCAGAACTAGTGCACCTATACAATTTACCATTGTATTGGGTGTGTTGGGGACACAAGAGACTCTTTGTTATTTGGTTGCAGGGTTGTTTGAGAGAGACCATCTTCATCCTACGCCTCCCACGAATTGATAAACCTTAGGTCATCCACTTGAGGGAAATTTGCTACTGTCCTACAAACCTCTGCACTTGGAGGCCCAACAACGTCTACAAGAAGAAGGTTGTGTAGTAGACATCAATATGTTTATGCATGAAAGAAGGGAAATAGATGAAGTATTCTTTAATCAGGGACCTATTTTGAAACACAATTTGCCTGTTGAAATTCTTGGAGATCCTCCTCCACCTAAGGGCGACCCCGTGTTTGAGCTTAAACAATTACCTGATACTCTGAAATATGCTTATCTTGATGAAAAGAAGATATATCCTGTTAATATTAGTGCTAACCTTTCAGACCGTGAAGAAAAGAAATTATTGAAAACTCTAAAGAAGCACCATGCCGCTATTGGATATACTCTTGATGATCTTAAGGGCATTAGTCCCACTCTATGTCAGCACAAAATAAAATTCGAGAAAGATGCTAAACCGGTTGTTGATCATCAACGACGGTTAATCCTAAGATGAAAGAAGTGGTGAGAAATGAAATACTAAAGCTTCTGGAAGCAGGTATAATTTATCCTATTGCTGATTGTCAATGGGTAAGTCCTGTTCATTGTGTCCCTAAGAAAGGAGGTATTACTATTGTTCCTAATGATAAGAATGAATTGATTCCACAAAGAATTGTTAAAGGTTATAGAATGGTAATTGATTTTCACAAATTAAATAAAGCTACTAGAAAAGATCATTACCCTCTACCTTTTATTGATCAAATGCTAGAAAGACTATACAAACATACTCATTTTTGCTTTCTAGATGGTTATTCTGGTTTCTCTCAAATACATGTCTCAAAAGAGGATCAAGAGAAAACCACTTTTACTTGCCCTTTCAGTACCTTTGCTTATAGACGTATGCCTTTTGGTTTATGCAATGCACCTGCTACCTTTCAAAGATGTATGACTGCTATTCTCTGATTTTTGTGAAAATATTGTTGAGGTTTTCATGGACGATTTCTCCATTTACGGAACTTCTTTTGATGATTGCTTAAGCACCTTGATCGAGTTTTGTAGAGATGTGAAGAAACTAATCTCGTCTTGAATTGGGAAAAGTGCCACTTTATGGTTAATGAAGGTATTGTCTTGGGGCATAAAATTAGAGGTATTGAAGTTGATAAAGCTAAAGTGGATGCTATTGAAAAGATGCCATGTCCGAAAGATATCAAAGGTATAAGAAGTTTCCTTGGTCATGCTGGTTTCTGTAGGAGGTTTATTAAAGACTTCTCTAAAATTTCTAGGCCTCTCACCAATCTCTTACAAAAAGATGTTCCTTTTGTTTTTTATGATGATTGTGTAGAAGCATTTGAAATACTTAAGAAAGCTAGGACAAAGAGTTGATAAGAAATTAAATGTTATTCAGTATGCTAATAAAACTCTAAACAGTGCCCAGAGAAATTATCCTACCACTGAAAAATATTTTTAGCAGTTGTATTTGCATGTGATAAGTTTAGACCTTATATTGTTGATTCTAAAGTAACTGTTCACACTGATCATGCTACTATTAAATATCTTATGGAAAATAAACATGCTAAACCTAGACTTATTAGATGGGTTCTCTTGCTACAAGAATTTGATTTGCATATTATTGATAGAAAGGGAGCCGAGAACCCCGTTGCAGACAACTTGTCTAGGGTAGAAAATGTTCTCGATGACCCACTACCTATTGATGATAGCTTTCCTGATGAACAATTAAATGTCATAAATGCTTCTCGTAATACTCCATGGTATGCTAATTACGCTAATTATATTGTTGCTAAATTTATACCACCTAGTTTCACATACCAGCAAAAGAAAACGTTTTTCTATGATTTAAGACATTACTTTTGGAATGATCCACACCTTTATAAGGAAGGAATAGATGGTGTTATTAGACGTTGTGTACCTGAGCATGAACATGAACAAATCCTACGCAAGTGCCACTCCAAGGCCTACGGAGGGCACCACGCTGGAGATAGAACTGCTCATAAGGTATTGCAATCCGGGTTCTCACTACTGCAGGATGCTGCTAACGCGACACTACGATTAGAGACCCTTCGACGAAACTGTGTGCGATGCAATAATCGCAAATGGTGGTGTAAAAGAAACGTAAAAATGGTGTGCGATGGCAGAGCCATCAAACACGCTTCTGATTTTAGTTGCGTGTGCGATGCAGGGCTTACGATTCAGTTCAATTAACTTTTTGTGTCGTGGAATTGTCACGGCAGATGTCCTAGCGAAAGGACTTAGTCGTGGAGCCATCGCAACGGGTTAGCTTAAAGGGGTTAAACCGGACAAGGGACACGAGAGTTTTATACTAGTTCGGCCCCTTATGATGAAGGTAAAAGCCTACGTCTAGTTGTGATGGAATTGCTGGGGTTTCGATGACCAGGGAGCGAATACGCTTTGCCTGAGTCTCAAGTTGTTGTCTGTTGTCCTTGAACCGCCGCCGGGTCGTGCCTTTATATACACAGGTCGACGCCCGCCAGCTTACAGAGTCCCGATGCCGGTTTATACACATACCGGCTCGGTCTCTACTTTGTCATATCTTACAATACAAGTCATGTACTACATGGCGGTTTATAGCTACATGCCCTAATCTACCTTTGGGCCTTGGGCCTTCGAGTCTCTATAATAAACCGCTTTATTCCTTGTCTTCATGGGCTTTTAAGTATAACAATCCATTATGGGGATAACCCGACTTCCTTGGCCGGTTTACACCTAGTAGTAATATCCCCAACATTAGGCCCCAGATTGATTTGAACTGGTTCATGTCAATCTCCAAAACCTTGAGAAAATTTCTTCTTCCATATCTTTGCATAAATCTTGTAAACCGCCATGACGTCATCATCCAGAACCATCATAAACCGCCATGACGTCATTTGTCATTTTAAATGGTATATTCCTCACCTTCATTAATGAACCTTCGACAATCGAGGCAACAAATCTGTCACATATCGATTTGTTAGGCTCCTCGATTCTTGCGCTTGACCCTTATCCTTTCGTCTTTATAAATACGGCCGAGGGTCCTTTACATTTTCCCCCTTTCTCTTCGTCTCCTTCTTCTTCCTCGCGACGTCTCAGAACCCGAGCTCTGCCGCCGCCGTCGACCTTCGTAACTGCATCAACCAAGGCTGCCGCATCAACCTGATCGAACAAGAGCAACGCGGCACTCCTCCGCTATTCCGCAGCACCGGTGAGTTCCTTTCCTTTTCAACCTTAGATCTGCATTAGGGTTCTGCCGTTCGTCGGTGTTCTTCCCTGTTCGTCTTCTTTCTGTTCTTAGATCTCATAACTTGATTTGCAACTGATAGTAGAAGCAGGCGGTGATAGTCTAGCATCCTTTACCAATCTCAGAAAACACCTTTTACTGCCTGAGATCCAATCAAACAAACGTGTTCTTGCACTGCCACCATTGTAGGTTAAATTTATTTTCTCTTTTTAGAACAGTGGCAGATCCAAATTTATACCACCGATTTGTGAAATCTGTTTGCGCCATACTTAGAAATTCATGTGAATCTGTAGCCTCTATACCATTGTGGGCGGTTTATCCTTTAAACTTTGATAACTCATCATATACCATTAGCCCTCTGTCAAACCGCCAACCTGCTTTAAATGCTGAAATCCGGTTTAGTACACCCAAATGCTTGAAATATCATCGTCTTCCATTGGGTGCGCCGGTTTGTAAGTTGTAACCATGAACCTTAACCCGGATACCGTGCTTTTTTCCAGCTTGTCACCAGAAATGGCCAAACAATTCTGTTCCTGTAATTGGGTTCCTTCCTGGGTTATGAAAGCGCAGCTGGCCGGTTGTGTTGCAACGGGCGCTTTAGCAAATAAGGACACTATCCACTGGCGAGTCCCCGGTCCAGAATTTCCTCCTAAACCCGAAGACGGAGAAGTCATTGTATTTGTTGATCACCTGAGCCGAGGCTTCACTCCTCCCGGATCAAAATTTTTCCGTGACGTGCTCGCTGACTTTCAAATCCATCCCGAAGATATCGGTCCAAACTCCATATCCAATATTTGCGACTGGCAAGTATTCTGTGAAGTGTACTTGCAAGAGGAGCCTACTGTTGATCTATTCCGGGATTTCTTTTATCTAAATCGCCGTACTGAGTTTACAGATGGCCCCAATACTGAACTAGGCGGGGTTTCAATTCAGAAGAGGAGAGATGTTGATTTCCCTCATGCCAAGCTTCATAGTCATCCTAAGGACTGGAATCAGACTTGGTTCTACTGCCGCAACACAGCCCCAGCCAATGAAAATCCTTTGCCGGGTTACCTTCCACATCGGCTTACCCAAGCTCATCCCTTTCCTCAACAGTTGACAGCCCAGGAGCGAGCAAAATATGCCCCTCAACTGGCAAAGCTCAGAGCCTTTATTGCAAATGGGCTGACAGGCGTGGATTTTGTCCGATGCTGGGTTTCATGGAGCATTTTACCTTTAAGCCGGCGGCCCGGTTTAATGTGTGAATACACAGGGGATCTGAAAGACCCGCAACACCATATTGACATCCAGCTGACTGATGATGAAGTCACCGAAGCTGTTAAAAAGATGCTTAATGAGCCAATAGATGTATGCAGCAAAACCGGGCTCAGTCCTTTCTATGCTGCCAATAAACCGCCAAAGGTATAATCTACCGTATTTCTGCCCTTATCCATCCTTTGTTAAATTTCTCCTTTGATGACTTACTATTTGTCTATGCAGGCCGATGATCCATTCTAGAAGAAAAAATCACAAGATAAACCGATAAAGAATCCTCGGCTTAAGACCAAGGCTTCAAAAAAGCCTATGAAAAGAAGGAACGTTGAACCATCCGAGCCCATTATTGATGATGATCTGGAAATTCCGGATTCAGAGGTAGAACTTGACTCTCTCGGTTCATTTTTTATACACCTTATTGACAATGATCATTATCAGGATGAAGCGGAAGCCAGCCATGCCGATGAGGTAACTATTCTTTCTTCTGGTTCTGATCCTGTGCCAGTACCAAGAATCCGTCGAGCCATTCGGAAAGTAAAATTTTCATGCCCTCTTTCTTATTTGGACCTGCACTTTCTTTTAAAGACGCAGCAGCATGAAGCTCGCCGCACAACTCGACATAGTGGCCAAGTGGTGACCTCCTCCGGTTTACCAAATTCGCCGGTTTGCAAACGCCGCCAAGAGGTTGCTTATACTCCTGACACCCTCTACCCTAAGGCGGGTTACATCCGATATCCTCTTAATCCGCTTGACTCAAATTATCAGGGAACTTCCCATTCATCGTCCGGTGAGTCGTCAGCAACACAACTTCCTCCTCTGAAAACCGTCCCTGGGTAAGCATAACATACTTTTAACCTTTTGGTCTTGTATCATATTGTCATATCGATCTTCGTGTCTGCTCTTTTTCAGTGCTAAAGCCAGACCAAGCAAGAAGGCTAGATTGAATAGGCCAACCGACCATGAACCGGCTACCGAGCCGGAGAAAACCCCAGAGGCTATTGACCCGGAGGCTGACACTGTTATGGATAATCCGGAACCTCAAGCAACCGACACGCTTGTTGAACCGGTAGAAAATAATCCAACAAGCCAGTCAGCTGATCCATTAAGTCCAATTGTTGATCCGTCGAGTCCGGCTAAAGCATCCGATAAACCGCCAAGCCTTGCCAAAACTACGGACGACGATGTTGTCATAACTGGCCTTGGTTTCAGCTCCCCTGGTCGTCCTGTCGCGTTATCAAAGCATAGCGCCAAAGAAGACATTTCTGCTATGGAGAAAGGGAAATGGAAATCCGAGTTATCCAATTATACCAACCTCAGTGCTGAAGACCTTCATTCTAGTTTTTTAAACCGCCTGTATACAAGCCGCGACTTTGAAGACAACCAAAAGGTGTAGCTATGGTTGAACACAACCAAGCCCCCAAGTGACTTACTGTCATGGCTTTTGAGCCAGCCAAGAGGTGTAGCAATGGTTCGAATACGACCAAGCCCCCAAGTGACTTACTGTCGTGGCTTTTGAACCAGCCAAGAGGTGTAGCTATGGTTCGAATACGACCAAGCCCCCAAGTGACTTATATTGAATAGACAGCTGTAAAGCTGAATCAAAGGGTAAACCGGATGTCGCTTCACAAACAGAATCCTCTGTGTAACCACTCATGATATGAGAAAAACAACAGATACCCCGCTTTAGCTGGGGCTCCGGTTTATTGTATTGATCATAATATATACATCGTCAAAATATGTACATCATAGGAGCCTATGGCTCAGGTGTAGTACGGCCGTAGATGAGCTATGTTCCACGGCCGGATCGTCTCCTCCTCTGACTTGCGTGAGTCTTTATGCTCTCGAACATCAATGAGGTAATATGATCCGTTGTTTAGATTCTTGCTGACCACAAAGGGCCCTTCCCAAGGCGGGGATAACTTGTGCATATCGGTCTTATCTTGGATAAGCCGGAGCACTAGATCGCCTTCTTGAAAAGTTCTGGTTTTAATCTGGCGACTGTGATAACGCCGCAGGTCTTGCCGATAAATCACCGAGCGAGCTGCCGCTACGTCCCGTTTCTCATCCAACAGGTCCAACGCATCCTGGCGTGCTCTTTCATTATCCGCTTCAACATAAGCTGCCACTCGTGGTAAGTCATGACGAATATCAATTGGAAGGACAGCTTCCGCTCCATAGACCATGAAGAAGGGTGTATAACCCATAGATCTATTGGGGGTGGTGTTACTGCTCCATAAAATGGAAGGCAGTTCTTCAACCCAACAACCCGGTGTCCTCTGCAAAGGAACCATAAGCCGGGGCTTGATCCCCTTCAAGATTTCCTGATTAGCTCTCTCCGCTTGACCATTAGTCTGGGGGTGGGCCACTGAAGACACATCAAGACGGATGTGTTCTCTTTGACAGAACTCCTCCATAGCACCCTTGGAAAGATTCGTGCCATTGTCTGTTATAATGTTGTGTGGAAAACCAAAACGGAATATCACCTTCTTCATAAATTGAACCGCCATGGCTGCATCACATTTGCTAACTGGCTCTGCCTCCACCCACTTGGTAAATTTATCAACCGCCACCAAGAGGTGGGTCTTCTTATCCTTAGACCTCTTAAAGGGTCCAACCATATCAAGCCCCCAGGTTGCAAATGGCCAGGTAATTGGAATCATCCTCAGCTCCTGAGCCGGAACATGAGCCCGGCGTGCAAACTTCTGACAGCCATCACACCTTTTGACCAAGTCCTCAGCATCAGCATGAGCCGTCAGCCAATAGAAACCATGACGAAAAGCCTTAGCCACCAAGGACTTTGAACCGGCATGATGACCACAATCACCTTCGTGAATCTCGCGTAAAATTTCACGACCTTCTTCAGGAGAAACACAACGTTGAAAAGCCCCTGAGACACTGCAATGATGTAGCTCGCCGTTGACAATAGTCATGGACTTGGAACGCCGGATTATCTACTTGGCCAGAACTTCATCCTCTGGTAACTCACCCCGGTTCATATACGCCAAATATGGGATCGTCCAATCCAGGGTGACATGAAGCGCCGCCACCAACTGAGCCTCCGGATTGGGAATAGCTAAGTGTTCCTCCGTGGGTAGCTTGACCGACGGGTTATGCAAAACATCAAGAAAAACATTGGGCGGCACCGGTTTACGCTGGGAGCCCAACCGGCTTAAAGCGTCCGTCGCTTCATTCTTTCGCCGATCTACATGATCAACCTGATAACCCTTGAAATGACCTGCAACAATATCCACCTCTCGACGATACGCTGCCATGAGGGGGTCCTTGGAATCCCAAGTACCAGAAACTTGTTGAGCCTCTAGGTCCGAGTCACCAAAACATTTAACCCGGCTCAGATTCATCTCCTTAGCCATCCGAAGACCATGGAGCAGGGCCTCGTACTCAGCTGCATTATTAGTACAAGGAAACATCAAGCGGAGAACATAAGAAAATTTGTCACCTCGAGGGGAAGTAAGAACCACTCCAGCCCCCGAGCCCTCCAATTGCCTGGATCCGTCGAAATGAATCGTCCAGTATGTGTTATCCGGTCTATCCTCCGACACCTGCAACTCTGTCCAGTCATTGATGAAATCCATGAGTGCTTGAGACTTGACGGCCGTGCGAGGCATATATTTTAATCCGTGAGGCCCAAGCTCAATAGCCCACTTAGCAACCCGGCCAGTCGCTTCTCTGTTCTGGATGATATCTCCCAAAGGAGCAGAACTGACCACAGTAATGGGATGGCCCTGAAAGTATTGCTTCAGCTTCCGGCTCGCCATAAAAACCCCCATATACAAGCTTCTGCCAATGTGGATATCTCTGTTTTGACTCAATGAGCACCTCACTGATATAATAAACCGGCCGTTGAACCGGATACTCCTTTCCTGCCTCCTAGCGCTCCACCACAATAGCCACGCTGACAGCTCGAGCATTAGCAGCCACATATAACAGCAATGGTTCCTTGTCCATGGGAGCAGCAAGAACAGGTGGTTCGGCAAGCTGCCGCTTCAGAGCCTCAAACGCTTCATTAGCCGCATCACTCCAGACAAAGTTGTCCGTTTTCTTCAGCATTTGATATAAAGGGATGGCCTTCTCCCCGAGACGACTTATAAACCGGCTCAATGCTGCAATCGGGCCTGCCAGTCGCTGAACATCATTGATGCACTTCGGTTTAGTCAGTGAAGTAATAGCCTTGATCTTCTCTGGATTAGCTTCAATGCCCCTGTTAGACACCAGAAAACCCAAAATCTTGCCTGCTGGCACACCAAAAACACATTTGGCCGGGTTGAGCATCATCTTATAAACCCGGAGGTTATCAAAGGTCGCCTTTAAATCATCTATTAATGTTTCCTCCTTCCTGGACTTCACCACAATGTCATCCACATAAGCATGAACGTTGCCCCCAATCTGGTTATGAAGACAATTCTGAACACAACGCTGATAAGTTGCCTGGGCACTCTTGAGCCCAAAGGGCATAGACACATAGCAGAAGGCTCCAAAGGGAGTTATAAAAGTTGTCTTCTCCTGGTCCTTAACTGCCATCTTAATCTGATGATAACCAGAATAAGCATCCAGAAAAATCAAACGCTCACAACCTGCCGTAGCATCAATGATTTGATCGATACGGGGGAGGGCAAAAGGATCCGTCGAACACGCTTTGTTCAAATCCGTGTAATCCACACACATACGCCAGGTGCCATTCTTCTTAAGCACCAGCACCGGATTAGCCAACCACTCCGGATGAAAAACTTCAACAATGAACCCTGCCGCCAAGAGCCGGGCTACCACCTCACCAATAGCCTTGCGCCTCTCTTCATTGAACCGGCGAAGGAATTGTCGGACCGGTTTAAACTTGGGATCAATATTAAGGGTGTGCTCAGCGAGTTCCCTCGGTACACCTGGCATGTCAGAAGGCTTCCATGCAAAGATATCCCGATTCTCACGGATGAACTTGATGAGCGCGCTTTCCTATTTCGGATCCAGATTTTCACTGATGAGGAACTGTTTGGATGAATCGCCGGGCACAAAATCAACCATCTTAGTCTCATCAGCCGATTTAAACTTCAAGGCCGGATCATGCTCCGTGGTCGATTTCTTCAAAGAAGTCATGTCCGCCGGATCAACGTTGTCCTTATAAAACTTCAACTCCTCTGCTGCACAAACTGACTCAGCATAGGCCGCATCACCTTCCTCACACTCCAAAGCGATCTTGTGGCTTCCATGTATTATGACAGTCCCTTTATGACCCAGCATCTTGAGTTGCAGATAAACATAACAGGGTCGTGCCATGAACTTAGCATAAGCCGGCCGTCCAAACAGGGCATGATACGGGCTTTGGATTTTCACCACTTCAAAAGTCAATGTCTCTGATCTTGAGTCATACTCATCTCCAAAAGCGACTTCCAGAGCTATTTTACCAACCGGATAGGCTGATTTGCCATGCACCACACCATGGAAAACAGTGTTCGACGGTTTAAGATTCTTATCTGTCAACCCCATACGACGGAAGGTGTCATAATATAAGATGTTGATACTGCTGCATCCGTCCATGAGCACCTTAGTGAACTTATAACCTCCAACCTGAGGCGCCACCACCAACGCCAAATGACCCGGATTGTCAACCCGGGGCGGGTGATCCTCTCGGCTCCAGACAATAGGCTGCTCAGACCATCGCAAATAACGAGGCACTGTCGGTTCAACCGAGTTCACCGCTCGTTTATGAAGCTTCTGATCGCGTTTGCATAAGCTGGTGGTGAAAACGTGGTACTGTTGCTGCTGTGGTCCTTGTTGGTTATAACCACCCTGGTTGCTCTGATTGCCTTGATTGCCATGTCCACCCTGATTGCCTTGGAATCCTGAACCGGAATTGCCTCCTCCATAACCCGACCCATAGGACCCAGGTCCTGAACCGCCGGATGGTCCATGATCATTCCAGAAGAAGTCTGAATTTTTGAATTCTCGCATGATATAACAATCTTTCGAAAGGTGCGTGGCCGGTTTGTCCTGCATTCCAGGATGCTTCGGGCAGGGCTGGTTCAACAGGTAATTCAGGCGCTCCGGATTAGGACTGGGCTCTGCCCTTCTTGGGGGCGGCTTTCCTTTACGACGCTGACCATTACCCTGTGTATTGGTGTTAGCCACAAAATCTGAATTATGATCTGCTTTCCGCTTACCATTATTATTGTGGCCCGTCGGGTTATGCTGCTGCCCCTTGGCGTTGCCACTCTTCTTTCCCTTCCCCGGTTTGTCATCGTCAGACTCGGGGTCCTTGGTACTATCAGAATCAGCATACTTAACCAGAGCAGCCATAAGTGTTCCCATGTCATTGCAGTGACGCTTGGGTCGTCCCAACTTTAACTTTAAAGGCTGAAACCGACAATTCCCCTCCAATGTTATAATTGTCGAGTCGGCTTTGATGCGATCCGAAGAAGTAAGATCTCTGAAACCCGGCGCACCCAATGGGTTGTTGACTCGCCTTCACCCTAGACGCAGGCGGCTAAGTCCACAATTGACATAGGTTGCTTGCATGTGTCTTTGAAGTTTGCTATAAACTGGGCTTTTAACTCAGCCCATGTCTCAATGGAATTAACTGGTAAGCCTTTCAACCACGTGCGAGCTGTTCCATCGAACATCATAGCGAAATATTTCGCGCAGGCCGCTTCATCCACATCTGACATCTCCATAGCCATCTCATAACTCTCAATCCATGACTCGGGAGGCAAATCAGCGGTGTAATTAGGCACCTTACGGGGGCCCTTGAAATCCTTGGGCAGCCGTACATTGCGCAAAGTCGGGACGAGGCAGGGCACCCCCAAGAGATGAAAGTAAGGCCTTGCTCTACGGAAGCCACCGGACGAACCGGAGTGAGCTGACGGTCCTGCGCAGCTAACTCGGCTTCATGACGTGCTGCGTTGTTCACCACATCCTGAGCATTTGCCCCACCATGCGCCGGATTAGGCCCTCGTGGAGCGTCTCGGTTCCACACACTGCTTGACACAGCCGGTTCATCGATGTGCCTGCTATAACTCCGGCTCGGGCATGGGGTTGAATGAATTCTATCTCGGCTGTATGAATAAGCCTGCTGCTGCACCATAGCCGTCTGAAGAAGATCCCTAGCACGCCACATCTCAACCGCCGCTGGGGATTCCCCCTCCATTGGAATAGCGTCTAATCATGATGCGGCAGCGATCATATTATCCAAAGGGGCGGAGAAGTGACCCGGCGGCGCCGGTACATACTGCAGCGGGTTATGGGTTCGTCGAGGGGGATCCGTCACCCGTGGCTGATCCGGTGCTCCGGTCCTCGGCGCTTCAATCCGGTTCACCGCTGCCGGATTACTGGTTCCTGCTCCTGGCGTGCCAAAGAGATTCATTGCCTCATAAACCGGTGGTAGTCGTGACCGATGCCTTCTCCTTAACACGTCGTTTGAAGCGTTCTGATCCAACAGGAGTCGATAATTTTCCGCCTGAAGCCGCTGTGCTTGTGCATCTAAAGCGGCCCGCTCCTCGGCCATCCTCGTTTCTTCAGCCGCTAAGTCCTCCTTAGCTTGAGTTATCTGATCCTGCAGCTTAGCCACCTCCGCATTATGCTGATCTTGTGTGTCGGCGGTAACTTGTGTGGTCAGTAAGGTCGTCCAGGCGTCCAATAAATTGGACAAGATTTGGGCCGGCCGGCGCGCGGGGCCTCCCGCCCCAGCTGCCGATCCGGAAATTATTGCTGCCGCGGTTGAAGATTGCAACGTGGGCTGAGTTCCAGCCATGAAGATCGCAACCCGGTTCGCCGGTTCAAAGGGGTCCGGAATACTGTCGCCATCGGAATAGCCCCCAAACTGGCCATCTTGCAGTTGGTACAGTGAGTCGGTCTCCCCGGTGGACGACTCGTCATCTGAGTGGACGATGGTCTCGCCATCGGACGCCGGTTCAAGTTCCGCACCATTGGTGAATCCTACGAACGCACGCTTCACGGCGGGCTGAACCCGGGCAGGGCTTGCATGCTAAGCCATCTCGACGAGGTCGGTGCAGATGTCCAGCTCAGGGCCCGGTTCGCCGATCTTGCCGATGAAGATGTGAATTCCTCCAAAGGGGACCCGGTACCCGTACTCAATTGAGCCGGCCTCGGGGCCCCAGCCTGCGTCGTTGATGTAGAGCTTGCCGCGACGACTCTTGGTCATCCGGCCCACGGCGTATCCCTTGAGCCCTTCAAAATTGCACTTTAAGAACTCGAAACCATCGCGCGATAGCCCCACGGTGGGCGCCAACTGTCGTGGAATTGTCACGGCAGTTGTCCTAGCGAAAGGACTTAGTCGTGGAGCCATCGCAACGGGTTAGCTTAAAGGGGTAAAACTGGACAAGGGACACGAGAGTTTTATACTAGTTCGGCCCCTTACGATGAAGGTAAAAGCCTACGTCTAGTTGTGATGGAATTGCTGGGGGTTTCGATGACCAGGGAGCGAATATGCTTTGGCTGAGTCTCAAGTTGTTGTCTGTTGTCCTTGAACCGCCGCCGGGTCGTGCCTTTATATACACAGGTCGACGCCCGCCGGCTTACAGAGTCCCGATGCCGGTTTATACACATACCGGCTCGGTCTCTACTTTGTCATATCTTACAATACAAGTCATGTACTACATGGCGGTTTATAGCTACAGGCCCTAATCTACCTTTGGGCCTTGGGCCTTCGAGTCTCTGTAGTAAACCGCTTTATTCCTTGTCTTCATGGGCTTTTAAGTATAACAATCCATTATGGGGATAACCCGACTTCCTTGGCCGGTTTACACCTAGTAGTAATATCCCCAACAGTTTGCGATGAGGCAGAACAAAAGAAACAGACAGCTGGATGAAGGCGTGTGCGCTATACGGCATACGGTTCACTCGGATGAACTGTTTGTGTTGAGGAGGAACAATAGAAACGGGCAGCCAGATAAAGGTGTGTGCGATTGAGGGCATATGCTTCAGAAGGATTAACTGTTTGCGATTAGGCAATAGAACGGAAACGGGCCAGCCAGATAAAAGTGTCTGCGATTGATGGCATACACTTCACATGGACGAACGTTTGCGATTAGCCACAACAAACAGAAACAGTTAGATAGATCAACGTGTGCGCGCTAGACAGGCACACACATTCTAATTAAAAGCAGCGTGTGTTGACATTGCCTATTGCGGTGCACCCTACGGTGGAAACGCCACGTACGCGGCCGAGAAGGCGTGCCCATGTTACGCCTTTGGGAATAGTGCCACACTTATAACTGTCAATAAATTTTGAGCCCGCGTCCCGTCACATTCCAAATTGCAAACCTGTTCACACTGATCAAAACCTAAATGGTTTCCCACTTAGGAGCGTATTAGTACTCGGTTATAAATACTAGTACTCCAAGATGACTGCACCTTCCTCCTCAACTCCTCATCTACAAAAACAAACAAGTCATTCATCATCGTTCCCTTGCGTCTGCCATGGCCAGCGTGAGTTCTTGGTCGAGAGATTGCCACCAGGGAGATGCGAGCATGGAAGCGAAAGCACGAGAGATGTCCCGCCTCGCCGCGAACGCAGCCGACATGTCCCACCGCGCGGCCGTAGCAGCACAGAGGTCCGGCCGCGCCGTCGAATCAGCACGGAGGTCTCGCCGTGCCGTCGATGCAGCAGACTGGTCCGGCCGCGCCGCGGAAGCAGAAGAGATGTCCCGCCATGCCGCAAATGTAGCAGAGATGTCCTCCCACGCTCCGGCGGCCTGGGAAAATGTCTTGCGGGCACGCGAGGACTCTTACAGGCGCATCCATGCGATCGTCCTTAGCCAGATGTATCAGATCTCCGGCTGGGCAAGGTTGCAGGACGACATGAAAGCCTCTTTTGAACAGGCTATCGACTTCATCCGACAACCAAATGAGACCAATGTGAAGTTCCTGGCCGAGCGCGACCTGCTGAGGGCGAAGATCGTCGAAAGTGTGGAGCAGCAGGAGGAGACTACTGCCTTGTTGAAGAGGACCGACGTCATCGATGAGAAACTTATGGACGAGAATGCCAGGCTGGTGGAGGAATCCGTGTATGCTCTCAAGCAGCATCTTGAGGACAAGAAAGTGCTCATCGCCGCTCGCCGCGGAGACTAGTTTCGGCGGCCTGCAGCAACGCATCAAGAAAGTAGAGATCAGCAAGCCAGATCGTTGTCTTCCTTCTTCTTTTGCCCTTGTGTATTTCGGGCAATGCTGCATGTGGCTTTTTTAATTATGTTCCTAAATATCTAAGACAATTATTATCCACTGTCACCGACCTTAATGTTCATCATGCTTGCTATAAGTTGCAGTCGATGCTATATAGGTCCGTCGGATCTTACATCAAAATCCATGCAAAACTTTCTTTTTAGATTTTCATTTTTCTCTCTTAAATCTCAGTCCAGTGAGACATATAGCCACGCCGTAGATCAGGGGCTCAGGCGCCATTAATGGAGACGTTGGGAGGAAGGTGCGCGGCGGGTAGAGGTCAAAGGGCTCTCCTCCTGATGAGCACGCGCAGGGGTCTGATCGCACACCTCCTGTACTCAAATAGCTACCCCGCATGACACCTCCTAGCCAATAAAAAAGGGGACACATGGCGGCACGTAATTGGTAAGTAGAACGCCCACGATTTTAATAATACTTGTGTTTCCGATTTCTAACGTGACAGCACTTGTTCCAAAATGACTTTGTTGATTGTTAATCTGTGCGACTTCGCAAATCGGATAGAAAAATTACCACAACATCTTGGTGCCATGTCATGGCACCATGCCAAGTTTCATGATTTTCAGGCGTGTTTTGGATTTACAGGAATTAAAAACCAAGTTTCTCAATCTTCACGGCCGAGCCACGATGCCCAGATGTTTGAATTTCATTCCCATTTCTTGCATGGGACCTAGAAATTCAGCCAAGTACACACATGTGATTTTTCAACCAACTTTGGTGCATTGGAGCATGCGCTTGTAGTTCAAATTTGAATTATGCACATTAAATGCCCAGAAACTCAATTAGTGTATAAAAAGGCCAAACGAACCCGGAATAATTCCAAAATTTAGCACGATACTTCTATTTGGTCTAATCTGCCTGTTTAAAAAAATTAAGGCAGGAGAAGGCAGTGTACGTATGTCATTTCGCACACGGAGGTGACACGTTCCCTCTCAGAACCCTGAGCCTTCTTGAGGGAAGCTCCAGTTTGCAGGAAGCTTACACCAAAGCTTGTCCCAATTCGGCCAAAAAAATTACCGCAGCATGCTGGTGCCATGTCATGACACCATGCCAAGTTTCATGATTTTCAGGTGTGTTTTGGATTTACATGAATTAAAAACCAAGTTTCTCAATCTTTACGGCCGAGCCACGACGCCCAGATGTTTAAATTTCATTCCCATTTCTTGCATGGGACCTATAAATTCACCCAAGGACACACATGTGATTTTTCAACCAACTTTGGTGCACTGGAGCATATGCTTGTACTTCAAATTTGAATTATGCACATTAAACGCCACAAACTCAATTAATGTATAAAAATGCCAAACGAACCCGGAATAATTCCAAAATTTAGCACGATACTTCTATTTAGTCTAATCTGCCTATGTAAAAATTAAGGTGGGAGAAGGCAGTGTACGTATGTGTTTCGCAGACGGAGGTGACACGTTCCCTCTCGGAACCACGAGCCTTCTTGAGGGAAGCTCTGGTTTGCTAGAAGCTTGCACCAAAGATTTTCCCAATTCGGCCAGAAAAAATTACCGCAGCATGTTGTTGCCATGTCATGACACCATGCGAAGTTTCATGATTTTCAGGCGTGTTTTGGATTTATAGGAATTAAAAAACCAAGTTTCTCAATCTGTACTGCCGAGCCACGACACCCAGATGTTTGAATTTCATTCCCATTTCTTGCCTGGGACCTAGAAATTCACCCAAGGACACACATGTGATTTTTCAACCAACTTTGGTGCACTAGAGCATGTGCTTGTAGTTCAAATTTGAATTATGCACATTAAATGCCCAGAAACTCAATTAATGTATAAAAATGCCAAACGAATCCGGAATAATTCCAAAATTTAGCACGATACTTCTAATTGATCTAATATGCCTGTGTAAAAACATTAAGGTGGGAGAGGGCAGTGTACGTATGTCATATCGCACACGGAGGTGACACGTTCCCTCTCGGAACCTGAGCCTTCTTGAGGGAAGCTTCGATTTGCAACAAGCTTACACCAAAGCTTGTCCCAATTCGGCCAAAAAATTTACCGCAGCATGTTGGTGCCATGTCATGACACCATGCCAAGTTTCATGATTTTCAGGCGTGTTCTAGATTTACACTAATTAAAAAACCAAGTTTCTCAATCTTTATGGCCGAGCCACGATGCCCAAATGTTTGAATTTCATTCCCATTTCTTGCATGGGACCTATAACTTCACCCAAGGACACACATGTGATTTTTCAACCAACTTTGGTGCACTGGAGCATGTGCTTGTAGTTCAAATTTGAATTATGCACATTAAATGCCCAGAAACTCAATTAATGTATAAAAAATGTCAAACAAAACCAGAATAATTCCAAAGTTTAGCACGATACTTCTATTTGGTCTAATCTGCCTGTGTAAAAAAATTAAGGCGGAAGAAGGCAGTGTACGTATGTCGTTTCGCACACGGAGGTGACACGTTCCCTCTCGGAACTACGAGCCTTCTTGAGGGAAGCTCCGGTTTGCAAGAAGCTTACACCAAAGCTTGTCCCAATTCGGCCAAAAAAATTACCGCAGCATGTTGGTGCCATGTCATGACACCATACCAAGTTTCATGATTTTCACGCGTGTTTTGGATTTACAGGAATTAAAAAACCAAGTTTCTCAATCTTTACGGTCGAGCCACGACGGCCAGATGTTTGAATTTCATTCCCATTTCTTGCATGGGACCTATAAATTCACCCAAGGACACACATGTGATTTTTCAACCAACTTTGGTGCACTGGAGCATGTGCTTGGAGTTCAAATTTGAATTATGCACATTAAATGCCCAGAAACTCAATTGATGCATAAAAATGCCAAACGAACCCGGAATAATTCCAAATTTAAACACGACACTCATGTACTAGTTGCATGTTCACTGTACGTAGATGTTCTAGCAATTCAAACACCATCCTTTCCCTCCATAACACCATTTTGTCTTTCAAAACATAATGAAAAAATCAGGTATACCACAAACAGTTACTAGAAAGAATCGTGTGGGATGCGATATTAAATATCTTGGCGCACCGTGTTGTCTGGCTTACGCAGGAAGCTTCGTCGTCTACAGTCCACCGCACCCGGTTGAACCACACTTGCGCGCCATTTTCTCGCGGCACCGAGCGAAATTTTTTGGCCACCGCGGAAATATCTATCTCCCCGCCCCTCCCTCCCACCAAAAGCCACATTTCCACTGTTCCTCCTTGCTTTCCAAGTTCAAACCTTCACTGCTCCTTACTGGCAGCTCAGCCTCCTCGTCGACGACCCTTCTTCTTGCAGTGCCGCCTCCTCACCGGCTACCCTTCTTCTTGCAGCGCCGCCTCCTCGCCGGCGACCCTTCTTCTTGCAGCGTCGCCTCCTCGTCGGTTACCCTTCTTCTTGCTGTGCGGCCTTCTTGCCGCCGACCGTTCTTCTTGCTGCGCGGCCTCGTCGATATGGTCAGGTAATCCACACCCCACCCACACCATCCTCCTCCTTTCCCGTCCCACATGCCTAGACCGACGGCGCTACACCTTCCGCCGAAATCACTGTCCCCCTCCTCCAATTAAGCGCCTCCAACAACCATTTTGCACGCAGTATAACATGGAGCTTGATGTCTACTACGCAAATTTATTCTTGTAGACACGTGTTGGGCCTCCAAGCGTAGAGTTTTGTAGGACAGTAGCCATTTTCCCTCAAGTGGATGACCTAAGGTTTATCAATCCGTGAGAGGTGTAGGATGAAGATGGTCTCTCTCAAACGACCCTGCAACCAAATACAAGAAATCTCTTGTGTCCCCAACACTCCCAATACAATGGAAAATTGTATAGGTGCACTAGTTCGGCAAAGAGAAGGTGATAAAAGTGCAACATTGATGGTAGAAATATGTTTTTATAATCTGAATAAATAAAAACAGCAAGGTAGCAAATAGTAAACGGGCAAAAAAACGGTGTTGCAATGCTTAAAAATGAGGCCTAGGGTTCGTACTTTCACTAGTGCAATCTCCCAACAGTGCTAACATAGTTGGATCATATGATTATCCCTCAAAGTACAATAAAGAATCACTCCCGAGTTCCTATTACCGGAGAACAAAAGATAGAAATTGTTTGTAGGGTACGAAAACACCTCAAAGCTATTCCTTCCGTTTGATCTATTCAAGAGTCCGTACTAAAATAACACAAAGCTATTTTTCGTTCGATCTATCCTAGAGCCCGTACTAAGATAACACCAAAGCAAGTTCATATTCATAATACTCAATCCACACAAATAACTATAAAGAGACCCCAAAGTTTCCGTCGGAGAAAAGATAATAAAAACATGCATCAACCCCTATGCATAGATTACCCCAATATCACCACGGGAATCCGCGAGTTGAATGCCATAACATATATCAAGTGAATCAATAAGATACCCCAATTGTCACCTCAAGTATTCATACCGCAAGACATATATCATGTGTTCTCATCTCTGAATATTCAATCCGACATGACAAAACTTCAAAGGGTAAAGATTCAATTCATCACAACAAGAGTATAGAGGGGAGAAACATCATATGATCCGACTATATAAACAAATCCCATGATATAGATCACGAGAGAGAGAGAGAGATTAAACACATAGCTACTGGTACAAACCCTCAGCCCCGAGGGTGGACTACTACCTCCTCATCGTGGTGGCCTCGGGAGGATGAAGATGGCCACCGGAGATGATTCCCCCCTCCGGCAAGGTGCCGGAACGGGTCTAGATTGGTTTTCGGTGGCTACGGAGCCCTACGGTGGCGGAACTTCTGATCTAGGTTAACCCCGAAGGGTTTCAGAATATTTGGGAATTTATAGTGCAAAGTGGGGGTGCAGGAGGCCATCGAGGTGGGCACAACCCACCTGGGCGCGCCAGGGGGCCCTGGCATGCCTTGGTGGGTTGTGCCCCTCTCGAGGCACCCCCAGGTGCTGCTCTGGCCCATCGGGAGTCCTTTGGCCCACAAAAAAACCACGAAAAGTTTCGCGGTGTTTGGACTCCGTTTAATATTGATTTTCAGCGGTGTAAAAAACAAGCAAAAAACAACAACTGGCACTGGGCACTGGGTCAATTGGTTAGTCCCAAAAAATGATATAAAGTTGCTATAAAATGATTGTAAAACATTCAAGAATGATAATATATTGACATGAATAGTTCATAAATTATAGATACGTTGGAGACGTATCAACATCCCCAAGCTTAATTCCTACTCGTCCTCGAGTAGGTAAATGATAAAAGAAATAATTTATGAAGTGTGAATGCTAGCAAAGTGCACAAGTTTGATCAATGATAATTTCAATCACTTTTCCTAGCATCATAACAACATTTCTTTCTCATAAAACTTCTCATATTATAGTAGCAACCAATTCACATGTTAAGGTTCAAACAATGAATTCTCTAGAAACCCAACAACCTATGTTGTCAGTCACCAAGCAATTGCAATTCAACTTATTCAACCGAGTATAAGTAAGAGCTCCACATACTCAACCATCATATAGTCTTCTATGATTGCTAACACTCACCTTGTACACATGAGAAAAACGTTTCAACCCGACACATAGAAAGATAGGGGCTTATTGTTTTGCCTCCCAACGTATTCACCACAAGGGTGATGTCAACAATAATAACTCATGCTACACATATTCAACTAGACATATGTGCCTAGATCTTTCCTCGCCACATGATGCTTGCCAAAAGAGAAAAATAAAAAGGAATAGAGAGAAAAAATTGACTCTTTGCATAAAAGTAAATGCTGAATAGTAAAAGATAGGCCCTTCGCAGAGGGAACCAGAGGTTGCCATGCGCTTATTTGTTTGTATGCTCAACCCCTTAGTGCAAGAGAATGTCACGTTATATTGCCCCTTATGATAGCAACCTTTATTATGCAGTCCGTCGGTTTTATTGCTTTGCCATCACAAGTCCGTACAACACTCAATTTTCTCTTACACTAAATGATCTAACACTTTTAGAAGCAAATTTTATTGCCTTATTGCACCGATGACAACTTACTTGAAGGATCTTGCTCAATCCTTAGGTAGATATGGTGGACTCTTGAAAATAAGATTTGGGTTTAAGGGTTTTTGGATGCACAAGTAGTATCTCTACTTGGTGCGGAATTTTTGGCTAGCAAAGATGGGGGGCAAGCACCACATGTTGAAGGATCTATCACAATATGACTTCTATGTGAATATGAGCAAACATAAATCATTACGTTGTCTTCCTTGTCCAACGTCAACAATTTTGGCATATAATATTTTGATGGGGACTCACAATCACAAAAGATTTCTAGGATAGTATGTTTGCATGTGAAAGTTCTCTTCCTTATACTAATTATTCGTGAATTGCTTGTATGACCAATATTGTGATTGTCAAGCCTAAAAAGATTTCACTTTCTAAACCCAATGTGAAGCTACCACTAGGCATGGTCTGATTTCAACTTTATGATATTCAATTTATTACTCACAAGATATAAGTGAAGCACAAGAGTAAATGACAAGCTACTCCAAAAAGATATAAGTGAAGATCAAGCGAGTAGTTAAGTAAATAGGTGGCTAAGTGAAGACTCTCTTTTATTTAAAAACTTTCAGATCTAAGTATTTTACTCAAACAGCAACAAAATAAAATGACATTCCAAGGATAGCACAATTCATGTGAAGAAGCAAAAACTTAGGCTCAACCGATAATTGTTGAAGAAGAAAGGTGGGATGCCTACCGGGGCGTCCCCAAGCTTAGATGCTTGAGACTTCTTGAATATTATCTTGGGATGCCTTGGGCATTGTAACATCCCAAAATTCTAAATTTTCGAATGTTATAATAACAGATAGATTGGATTGATTGTTTGATTGATTGACTGAAAGTGAGTGGAATTCGAAATCTTTTGAAAGTTAAATGAGAGGGAATAAAAGGACTTTCCCAAACTTTCATTTTGCTTTTATGATCTCCATGAATTCAAATTCTTTTCACCACAAAACCCTGGAGAGAAGATGACATGACTTCTTCCATTTATTTAAATGACAAGGGGTGTTGAAAATATTTGAATTTCATTGGAAAATATTTCCCATTTCTGAAACTTTATGCAACTCAATGATTTTCACGAGAGAAGATAAAATGACTTCTTCAAAACAAATGAAATATGAGTTGGGAGTTTCAAAGGATTTATTCAAAGTCCCATTGCAATTATTTTTCAATATTGGAGTTATTTGAGTTTTATTCAAATTATTTTTCTCCAAAATAAAATATACAGAAAATAGGGTAACATGATTCCCTACAACAGAAAATTGGAGAGAAATAAATTTGAAATCATTTTGGGTATTTTAAAAATGATTTTTATTGGATTTTATTAAGGCAGTAGCACTGTTTGATTTATTTGAATTTGTGAGGATTTTATTTGACTTCACAAAAATGTCCATGTTGTTGGAAATCTTTTTCTGAAAATTTTGATATATTATATGCCTATATAATATTTTATTTTGTTTATTATTATTTTTGTTCTCTGTTTATTTTATTTTTTTAAAATCCCTCCGCCGAACTGGGCCGGCCCAGCTCCGCGCACCGCCGTCGTCCCCGTGCGGGACTCCTCCCCGAGTCCGAGCCGCCGCCGCCGCTCGCCGTGGCCGCCCCGGCCTCCTCCTACCCCTCCTCCACGCCACCTCCTCGCCCCCCCTCTTAAAAGGCGCCGCCCCGGCCCCCTTTCTCCTCTCTCTCCTCGCCACCGCCGCATCTCACCGCAACCGCCGCACCCGCCGCCGCTGCTCCGCCCGCACCGCTGCCCTGCGCCGCCCGCGCCGCTGCCCCGCACCACCGCCCGCGCTTCCTCTCGCCGGAGCCACCGGACCCGAGCCGCCGCCGCCGCGTCGCTCCGCCTCACCCGCACTTCGCCGGGAACCGCCGCCGCCGCCGGTTTATTTGCCCGAGCCGGTAAAACCCTTAAAACCGGCCTGCCCGGTTTATTTTTTTATTCGTTTTGGTTTTATTAAGAAAACCCTAGCCTAGATCTGTTTTTTTAGGTTTTATTAAACAACGAACGTCCACTGTTTAGATCCTATAAACGAACGTTCACTATATAGCTTTTTCTTTTTCTGTTATTTTCGCCAGGGACCTATCTGTGATGATTTTATTTATAGTCTAGTCCTTGTTCTTCAAACGTCTACAACTTTTTACTCGTTTGTCCAAATCCAACGAAACCAACGCCCACTTCTTCGTTATGATCTCCTCTATCCAGTAAAACAAGTTAAACATGTTTTTGAAAGTTTTAAAATTTGAATTCAAACAGATTTGTATTCAAACTTCTTTTGTTCATAACTTAAGTTCCGTAACTCCGTTTGAGTTGATTCTTTTTGCAAATCGAAGCTCTTGACCTAAACTTTCTGATAAGGCCAAATTCACATAATTTTGGTACTGTTAGAAATTGTTTTATGTTGCAAGAGTTAATTGCTTGGTTTTGAAGTTTTCTGAATTGTTTTCCTCGTTCTTTCTGATCTTTTGAGTGATTGCTTATGTGTGGTTACCATTGCTTGCTTACGATAGATTGACCGGAGTGTGACGAGTAGATCTATCAAGAGTTTTGAGTGCGAATCATCTCCATCAACATTGCAGGCAAGTTCACACTTTGATCATATCCCTTTCATACCCAGTTTTTTTTATGCATTAGATTCAACCCTCAAACAATTGCATGATTAGGATCTGATTAACATGTGGGTATTGGGAAGTAGTTGATGAGGTAGTACCTATTGCCCTATTTACAATCAAACCCTTGGGAGTTACTTCTACGTTGCTAATATATTGCCATGCTATGCTCGTAGACGTGGATTGGGTTTGAGAGATATTCATGACAGATGTGAGATTGTTAATAATGGTTTACTTAAGGTGGCAACTAAAACTCACATCTGGGTGGATTGAGGCACCTGGAGAACCCAGTGTTGTCTGTTTGTATAAGGACCGCCACCCAGGCTCAAAGGGATCATAAGATTATTCATGCTAGAAACTTCCGTGTGCAGCCACAAGCTATTATGGGCTCTAGCATAGTTGAGTAAGTCGTGGGAAACCTTTCCATGATGGGCTAGCAGATGTAGGGGATTGTAGGTGTACCGGCCTATCTATCGGTTAAGGGGACCTCTTCGGAAAGACTGTGTCTCGGTCATCCGTTTCTCAAACATCATGCAGTGCGAGAATCAAGCGGAGGCGATCGAGTCTTGTGGGGAAAAGTGTGCAAACCTCTGCAGAGTGTACAAACTAATCATGATTAGCCGTGTCCCCGGTTATGGACATCTTGAGTATCTAGTTCTTGGATTATCCCGTTGATCTCATCATGTTACTTAATTTAAATTTGAATTGGGTTTAATCACGTTCTTAATTAGGATTGAGATGTTGTCAACCATCTCAATGTTTCACAACCACCATGATAGTTAAATAAAATTTATTCCTTTGAAGTAGGGAAAAATTGGCTTTTCGCAAAAACATTATAACCATAGAGCTTTTCCACCAGCCATATATGCATGTAGTGATAGCCTTTGTTCATCATTTCTCTATGGTGTGAATTTGCCAGCATATTCCATGTGCTGACCCGTTTTCGGGCTGCAACGTTTCATGTTGCAGGATTCTTACGACGAGTAAGTGATACGTTAGGGTTATGATTTCTAGACTCAACTTTGCCGTTGGAGTTGATGGGAATCCACAACCTTGTTACTTCCGCTATTTGGATTGAGGTAATAGTATTTACGTTACTTTATACATGTGATTTACCTCTGTTATAAATCCTCGAGTACTGTGTGTGTCAGCATACCGATCCAGGGATGACACTTAAGCACAGAGACTTGATCCATTCGGGTCGGGTCGCTACAGGCATCCCCAAGCTTGAGCTTTTGTGTCTCCTTAATTCTTCTCATATCATAGTTTTCCTAAATCTCAAAAGCTTCATCCACTCAAAAGTCAACAAGAACTCGTGAGATAAGTTAGTATAAACCAATGCAAAAACCTTATCATTCTCTACTGTAGCAAATCACTAAAATTATTATTCAACATTGCATACTAAATGCCTCTGCATATTTAATACTCCTATCCTCAAATAGATCCATTAAACAAACAAGCATATGCAAACAATGCAATCATAACACAATCTACCAAAACAGTACAGCCTGTAAAGAATGCAAGATTATCAATACTTATTCAACTCCAAACATTATGAAAATTTACCACACGGGTTAATTTATTAGAGCTTATTATGCAAAAAGTTTCAACATTTTATCACACTCTGACTTTTCTAGGGAATTTTTGCAACAACGGTAAACTTTCTGTTTTCAAACAGCAACATGTAGACTTGTAAAATAAGCATAGTAAAGGCTATCCTTGACATTTTTATTGAAATAAAAGATGCAAAACATTATTCTAAATAACAGCAAGCAAGTCCTAACAAAATAAATTGACGCTCCAAGCAAAACACATATCATGTGACGAATGAAAACATAGCTCCAATTGAGGTTACCGATAATGTTGGAGACGAAAGAGGGGATGCCTTCCGGAGCATCCCCAAGCTTAGTTGCTTGGATATTCCTTGAGTATTTCCTTGGGGTCCCTTGGGCATCCCCAAGCTTAGGGTCTTGTCACTCCTTATTCTCCTCATATCAATATCTCACCCAAAACTTGAAAACTTCAATCACACAAAACTTAACGGAACTTTGTGAGATAGGTTAGTATGATAAAGAGCAAACCATTTCACTTTGGTACTGTCAAAGACAAGATTCATAATTGTTTCCACACAATACCTAATGTAGTAAATCATTTCCACAATTTATATTGAGAAATATAAGCCATAGAAACTAGAAGGCAAGCAAACTATGCATTGAAAACAGAATCTGTCAAAAACAGAACAGTCTGTAGTAATATGTACTCAAACCATACTTCTGCTACTCCAAAAATTCTGAAACTTTAGGACCACGTGAGCAATTTGTATATTAATCTTCTGCAAAAAGAATCAACTAAAAAGCACTCTCCTGTTAAAAATATGAATTATTTTCGTGAGTGTAAAAGTTTCTGTTTTTCAGCAAGATCAAATCAACTATCACCGAACATGATCCCAAAGGCTTTACTTGGCACTTTATTGAAACAAAAGCTATAAAACATGATTACTACAGTATCATAATCATGTGAACACACAAAAACAGTAGGTAAAAGTGTTGGGTTGTCTCCCAATAAGCACTTTTCTTTTATGCCTTTTAAGCTAGGCATGCTGATTTCAATGATGCTTGCATAAAAGATAAGAATTGAAACATAAAGAGAGCATCATAAAGTATATGACTAGCAAATTTAGGTCTAACCCACTTCCTATGCATAGGGATTTTGTGAGCAATCAACTTATGGGAACAAGAATCAACTAGCATAGGAAGGCAAAACAAGTGTAACTTCAAAACAATCAACACATAGAGAAGAAACTTGATATTATTGAGATATGTAAGGGCATAAGTTCCTTTCTCATAATAATTTTCAGAGGCATCATGAATGGATTCAACAATATAACAATCACATACAGCACACTTTTTATGATGCACAAGCATAGAAGATTTATCACTCTTTATGGCAGACATGTCATCATAATAATCATCATAGATAGCAACTTCATTGTCATAATCAATTGAAACCTCTTCCAAAATAGTGGATGCATCACTAAATAAAGTCATGACCTCTCCAAATCCACTTTCATCAATATTGTAATACGATTCAACACCCTCCAAAATAGTGGGATCACTACTACCTAAAGTTGACACTCTTCCAAACCCACTTTCATCAATATAATCATCATAAATAGGAGGCATGCTATCATCGTAATAAATTTTCTTATCGAAAGTAGAAGGAATCAAAGGATCATATTCATTAAGCAAAGCATCCCCAAGCTTAGGACAAGCATTATTTCCAGCCAATAAATCTTCAAGCATATCATACTCATTGAACATAACATCCACAAGCTTGTGGTTTTGCATATCATCACAATCATTCTTATCAATAGCATGAATGGCACCAATAGTATAGCAAACATTATTATCATATTCTTCCAAGCAAGTGCTAAAAAGATTTTCAATATCGTAATGGATATCATTGTCTTCCCAATCATAATCATCACAACAAGCAATAGGCATAACAAAATCATCATCAATATCATCATCCTCCATCAACATATTTGACTCACTTTCATGAGGCATGATGGTGATGGGATCAACATTATTTGGGAGAGATACCTTTTTACCTCTTTTCTTTCTTCTTTTCTTCTTCTTCACCACATCATGTGTGGGTTTAATTAATTTTTCCGAGCTTCTTGTTGAAGAGATTGATTGGATAGGAATCTCCTCCTCGTTACCTGATTCGTCATGATAAACACTAGGAGGGTTTTGGGAAACATTTTCCCTTTCATTAGTACTCTCTTCATACTTAATTTGTTTTCTTGTCTTTAGGTAGTTGGCAATATAAGGATTCTAAATGCAATTTACCGCACAAAACATATAAATTTCCTCTAGATCAAAATCAAGAAATCTCTCGAGATTAAATTTTGGAATACCCTTAGTTACGCGTTTCATTTCTTCATACCCCAAAAGAAGGCTAAGCTCTTCATGATGCTCAAGGGTAATCAAGTTATCACAATTTTTTACACGATTTGATCATGAAAGAATTTACATTGGAGTTTTAAATGACCATGTTCATTGCAAAGTTCACAAGGATGGCAGAAAAAATTACATCTTTCAGCACAATCATCTAGCCTCTCTTGCAACCTTTTTGTTTCTAAATATTTATGCTTCTTACAAAATCTATCTTCACTTTTTGGTGTGCAAAGGCACTCCCAATTCACTCCGCAAAAAGTGACATGCTTATAAGAAACATTTTTGTCATGACTTGTGCAATCATCATTAGCATTTTGGATATTCAAAGAATTCACACTAACAACATTGCAATCATGCTCATCATTCAAATATTTTGTGCCAAGCATTTTATTGACTTCTTCTTCTAACAATTGAGCACAATTTTACGAACCATCATTTTCAAGAAAAATATTATAAAGATGGTCAATAATAGGATGCAACCTAAATTCCATTTTTTTAATTTTACTTTTATAAGCCAAACTAGTGATAAAACAAGGAACTAAAAGATTCAATTGCAAGATCTAAAGATATACCTTCAAGCACTCACCTCCCTGGCAACGGCGTCAGAAAAGAGCTTGGTGTCTACTACGCAACTTTATTCTTGTAGACACGTGTTGGGCCTCCAAGCGCAGAGTTTTGTAGGACAGTAGCAATTTTCCCTCAAGTGGATGACCTAAGGTTTATCAATCCGTGAGAGCTGTAGGATGAATATGGTCTCTCTCAAATGACCCTGCAACCAAATACAAGAAATCTCTTGTGTCCCCAACACACCCAATACAATGGCAAATTGTATAGGTGCACTAGTTCGACGAAGAGATGGTGATAAAAGTGTAATATTGATGGTAGAAATATGTTTTTATAATCTGAATAAATAAAAATAGCAAGGTAGCAAATAGTAAACGGGCACAAAAACGGTGTTGCAATGCTTAAAAATGAGGCCTAGGGTTCGTACTTTCACTAGTGCAATCTCCCAACAGTGCTAACATAGTTGGATCATATGATTATCCCTCAAAGTACAATAAAGAATCACTCCCGAGTTCCTATTAGCGGAGAACAAAAGATAGGAATTGTTTGTAGGGTACGAAAATACCTCAAAGCTATTCTTTCCGTTCGATCTATTCAAGAGTCCGTACTAAAATAACACAAAGCTTTTTTTCCGTTTGATCTAACCTAGAGTCCGTACTAAGATAACACCAAAGCAAGTTCATATTCATAATACTCAATCCACACAAAGAGTTATAAAGAGACCCCAAAGTTTCCGTCGGAGAAAAGATAATAAAAACGTGCATCAACCCCTATGCATAGATTACCCCAATATCACCGCGAGAATCCGCGAGTTGAATGCCACAACTTATATCAAGTGAATCAATAAGATACCCCAATTGTCACCTCAAGTATTCATACCGCAAGACATATATCATGTGTTCTCATCTCTGAATATTCAATCCGACATGACAAAACTTCAAAGGGTAAAGAGTCAATTCATCACAACAAGAGTATAGAGGGGAGAAACATCATATGATCCGACTATATTAACAAAGCCCATGATATAGATCACGAGAGAGAGAGAGAGAGATTAAACACATAGCTACCGGTACAAACCCTCAGCCCCGAGGGTGGACTACTCTCTCCTCATCGTGGTGGCCGCCGGGATGATGAAGATGGCCACCGGAGATGATTCCCTTTCCGGCAGGGTGCCAGAACGGTTCTAGATTGGTTTTCAATGGCTACGGAGCCCTGCGGCGGCGGAACTTCTGATCTAGGTTAACCCCGAAGGGTTTCGGAATATTTGGGAATTTATAGTGCAAAGAGGGGGTGTGGGAGGCCACCGAGGTGGGCACAACCCACCTGGGCGCGCCAGGGAGCCCAGGCACGCCCTGGTGGGTTGTGGCCCCCTCGGGGCACCCCCCAGGTGCTGCTCTGGCCCATCAGGAGTCCTCTGGCCCACAAAAAATCCACACAAAGTTTCGCGGTGTTTGGACTCTGTTTAATATTCATTTTCTGCGATGTAAAAAACAAGCAAAAAACAGCAACTCGCACTGGGTCAATAGGTTAGTCCCAAAAAATGATATAAGGTTGCTATAAAATGATTGTAAAACATCTAAGAATGATAATATATTGGCATGAATACTTCATAAATTATAGATACGTTGGAGACGTATCAGAGCTCAGTAGCATGCGGCCGCACGCGTGCACGAGGTCGCTATGGCTCCCATGCGTGCCGACCGCCAGATCTTGGAGGAGCACCTCGTCTTCGAGGCCACCGTCGACACCGCCCCGCGGTTGTCTACTTTAAAATACAGTTCGTGCTATTTTCTCGAGGCCACCGCCAATGCCTTCTAGCGATTTGTCCTCTGTAATGTTAATATGCAATCTGATGTTCAGTTAACAGTTTGGTCCTCCGAAATGTAATGTTCAGTTAACACTTTGGTCCAACAATTGCTACATTTCGTAGTCCTGTTCTCAAGCATTCTTTGTTTTGTTAACTGTCTTATCTTCTAGTACATGTTTCTATTCTGCAATGCCGTGCTCAGTTAACTATATTGGTTCATTTGGTCAGTTGTCCATTTAACTGTTTGGTTCAGTTCTGTAATTTGATTTTCATTTGCTGTGGGTTCAATTTTGTATTGTTATGCATGTGACACCAATCGAATTTGGCTGTACTCAATACATATTCTACTGATAGTATGGCAACTCTCAGTTAACCTGATCAAGATCTTCCTTATGTGTGTTGCAGGGAAACAATGGGAGACACTGTGGTTTACCATCGAGGTTTGTTCAAGCATGGTACTTTGGCTAATAGCACATTATTGTGCAGTTGCAGGAATCATTCTAATATTTAGGTTTCTTACAATTTGGTCTTGCACATGTAGGTCCTGCTGTCAGAGGCTTAGACCCACTGTTCGACCCATTTTGCATATGGGGAAATGAGATGTCCATGAATACCAGTCAAGTCAAGAAACTCAGAAAGATTGTTAGGATGAAGAAACTTGCGACGAATAACAGCAAGATCTTTGTTTGCATAATGAAGAAGACATCAGTCAACTATAGGATGGTACTAACTCTTTTACCTTGTTTTTACCCCTTGCGCCATTTCAAAATTTATAACAGCAATTTATGCATATCTTTGTTTTCAGTACTTTACAAAGCAGTTCACCGATGATTACCTCTCAAACCACCTGCATGGTCAAGAGGTGAGGAAGGTATTCATTCAACACCCACGGTACAATATTGAAGTCTTGCTGAAGAGGACGAAGGTTGGGCGGTCAATTATCCATAGCCACTGGCCTAAAGTTGCAAGGACATTCAACATCACTTAAGGCTCAATATTTGCCTTCCACTTCTGTAGTTTCCCAAATGAGATTCATTTGTCTATTTACCGTGTATGATGCTACTTTCCAAAGGTTTTTGATGTTGCATGTGAAACTTGGTGCTGTTGTGTAATGGCGTAGCTGAGTGCCGAAGCTATCTGATGTAATTCGGTTATGAAATCCTAGTTGCTTTTATACGTATATGAAATATCTGGCGTGTTTTTATAAGAAATATCAATTTGATTAGTACATGGATTATCAATAATAGGATAATTACCCTGCTTATTGGGGTTTTCTATTGCACACGGTTACTCAGACAACACCGTGGGCGATGAACTCAAACAACCCACACTATTTCTAGAAAGTAGGCGTGTTCGATCAACAACAATCACACACGGCTTCCGGCAGTGAACTGTTTGCGTTAGGCCACCTTGCGCAAACGTTTCCACACAAAGAATTGTGTGTGATATACATACGAACGGAAATGATTTTCTGGGATTCACCGTGTGGGATGTACATACCTACGGAAATGATTGGGTTTCGATGCCTCGCCCAATCGCACACAAGCTCATTTGGTGTCCCGAGAGGGCCTATCCTCGACGATTTCTGGGTTGTGTGGGAAGGACCCCCCTATTGCCCACACTCACTTGGCGACGGTTCCAAACGCCATCGTGGAAAGGGGTTAAAAACTGTTTGTATAGCACGTCGCTGTACCAGTGTCTACTGGCCCACTCTCTTTAAGGATGCCCATAAGTTTGTCTTAGCTTGTGATGAATGCCAAAGAATTGGCAATATTAGTAGACGTCAGGAAATTCCTATGAATTGTCTTAACTTGTTATTGAACCATTTTATGTTTGGGGCTTTGATTATATGGGACCTTTTCCTTCCTCTAATGGGTATACACATATTCTAGTTGTTGTTGATTACGTTACTAAGTGGGGAGAAGCTATTCCAACTAGTAGTGCTGATCATAACACTTCTATTAAGATGCTTAAAGAAGTTATTTTTTGGAGGTTTGGAGTCCCTAGATATTTAATGACTAATGGTGGTTCACATTTTATTCATGGTGCTTTCCATAAAATGCTTGCTAAATATGATGTCAACCATAGAATTGCTTCTCCATATCATCCTCGGTCTAGTGGTCAAGTAGAATTGAGCAATAGAGAGATTAAAATAATTTTGCAAAAGACTGTTAATAGATCTAGAAAGAATTGGTCTAAGAAACTTGACGATGCTTTATGGGCTTATGAACTACTTATAACAATCCTATGGGTATGTCTCCATATAAAATGGTTTATGGGAAAAGCATGGGCTATTAAAGAGCTCAACTATGATTTCAAACTTGCCGGTGAGAAGAGGTTATTTAATATTAGCTCACTTGATGAATGGAGAACCCAAGCCTATGAGAATGCCAAGTTGTTTAAAGAAAAAGTTAAAGATGGCATGATAAAAGGATACAAAAGCGCGAGTTTAATGTAGGTGATCATGTTTTGCTATACAACTCTCGTTTAAGATTTTTGGCAGGAAAGCTTCTCTCTAAATGGGAAGGCCCATACATTATCGAGGAGGTCTATCGTTCCGGTGCCATAAAAATCAACAACGTCGAAGGCAGAAATCCGAAGGTGGTAAACGGTCAAAGAATCAAACATTACATCTCAGGTACTCCCATAAATGTTGAGACCAATATAATTGATACGTAAACCCCGGAGGAGTACATAAGGGACACTTTCCAGAATGTTTCAGACTCCGAAAAGGAATAGGTATGTGGTACAGTAAGTAAACCGACTCCAAAACGTTTCCAATCATAAATTTTCTCTGTTTTGGAATATTTAAAAAATTAGGAAAATTAGAAGTAGTCCGAAGGAGACACGAGGCCACAAAAGGGTGGAGGGCGTGCCCTACCCCCCTGGGCGCGCCCCCCGTCCATGTGGCCACCTCGTGTGCCCGACGGACTCCGTTTTCTTGCTCATTACTTATTTTCGTCAGCAAAAATTCATTATATAATCTTCCAAAGGTTTTGACCACTGTACCACGGCAAAATCCCATGTTTTTGTTTTGAGCTGTTTCTGCAGCAGATTTAGAGCAATATGTCATCTCAAGATTCGAAGGGAGAGAGCTATGTAGCTGATTACATTGCAGATCCCATGGTCTATGGGGATTTGGAGCATTTTGGCTGGACCACGGAGGAAGAAGAGGACTATGAGCCAAAGGGGAAAGAAGAGACAAGTTCCGTTGAAGAGGAAGTCCCACTACCCCAACTTGGGGACATGCACGTGGAGTTCAAAAAGTCAAGTCTCTCGAACAAAGCAAAGAAACCAAAGATCGAGTTTATCCCTTTTTGTCTCTTGCAGGAAAACAAACAGGAACAATGTAAAAAGGTATTAAGGCTTGAACAGGAGATCAATGGTTTAAGGGAGGAGAATCCTATCCTCGGGCGCGAGCTGAGGAAGAAGCCTACTTCATCAACAACTCCTTCATCATCACCTCCGAAGAAAGAGACATAAATACATGGGTATGGGCACTCCCCTTGGCAACTGCCAAGCTTGGGGGAGGTGTCCCGGTATCATATCATCACCCCACCTTTATCTTTACCCTTTTTCTTAGTTTGATCCTTTTGGTTATATCTTGATCTAGTAGAATAAAGTTTTGGTATGATCTAGCTTTGAGTTTTGCTTCGATCTCTATCTATGTAATCGAGTCTGTGAGATATATAATAAAGAGTAGTTTTGAGTTGAGGGCTTTGCTTTCTTGCTATGATCCTGAGGGAATCAAATAAAAGAAAGAAATAAAAACTTCATATATTGATCTTATGGAGAGTAATGACTTCACATATAAAGACTATGATGAATAAGAAGTTGTTGAGAGTTGACAAACATAGTTTTGGTCAATGTTGCAATTAATAGGAAGTAATAAATAAAGAGAGGCTTCACATATAAATATACTACCTTGGACATCTTTTGTAATTGTGAGCACTCATTAAAATATGACATGCTAAAAAGTTGACGTTGGACAAGGAAGACAATGTAATAGGTTATGTTTTCTTATATCTGAATAGAAGTTATATTGTCATGGATCATCCAACATGTTGAGCTTGCTTTTCCCTCTCATGCTAGCCAAATTCTTTGCACCAAGTAGAAATACTACTTGTACTTCCAAACATCCCTAAACCCAGTTTTGCCACGAGAGTCCACCATACCTACCTATGGATTGAGTAAGATCCTTCAAGTACGTTGTCATCGGTGCAAGCAATAAAAATTGGTCTCTAAATATGCATGATCTATTAGTGTGAAGAAAATAAGCTTTATACGAACTTGTGATATGGAAGAAATAAAAGCGACGGACTGCATAATAAAGGTCTTTATCACAAGCGACAATATAAAGTGACGTGCTTTTGCATTAAGATTTGGTGCATCCAACCATAAAAGCGCATGACAACGTCTGCTTCCCTCTGCAAATGGCCTATCTTTTATTTTTACCTTCTACCCTCATACAAGAGTCATGGTGATATTCACCTTTCCTTTTTACACTTTTTCCTTTGGCAAGCACTATATGTTGGAGAGATCCGGATATTTATATATATATATACACACACACACACACACACACACACACACATATATATAGGGAAAATACATCCTATCACCCGGTGGTAGTTACCCCATATGTCTCATATACTACCTTATGGTACTATATATACTACTTTATCATTCTAAATATGTTCATATACTATATATAAGATATTCCAAAATGGGTAACATGAAAAAATTGCAAGTTGACCCATGGTTTTTATTATATTTGTGAAATACGTATATATTTATACGTAAAATGGAGCATACTGAAAATACGATGCATACTACCTAAAAAGTATTATATATACTATCTAAACATTTTTATATACTACATACTACGCGTACATACTCTCCGATTTGGTAGATACTACATACAACATACAAATCTCAAATGGTGGTAGATAAAATTTGTTTTATATATATATATATATATATATCCACTCGGATGTAGGTTTTCATAAAGTATTATTGTTGACATTACCCTTGAGTTAAAAAGTTGGGAGGCAAAACTATAAGCCCTATCTTTCTCTGTGTATGATCGAAACTTTGTACCCATAAGTATCGCGTGAGTGTTAGCAACTGTGAAAGATTAAATGATAGTTGAGTATGTGGACTTGCTGAAAAGCTCTTATTTGACTCTTTCTGATGTTATGATAAATTGCAATTGCTTCAATGACTGAGATCATAGTTTGTTAGCTTTCAATGAAGTTTCCGATTTATACTTTACCTTGTTAATGAATTGTTACTTTAGCATAAGAAATTATATGGCATTATATGTTGTTGTTCTAAAGATGATCATGATGCCCTCATGTCCGTAGTTTATTTTATCGACACCTCCATCTCTAAACATGTGGACATATTTATCGATATCGGCTTTCGCTTGAGGACAAGTGAGGTCTAAGCTTGGGGGAGTTGATACGCCCATTTTGCATCATGCTTTTATATTGATATTTATTGCATTATGGGCTGTTATTACACATTATATCACAATACTTATGCCTTTTCTCTCTTATTTTACAAGGTTTACATGAAGAGGGAGAATGCCGGCAGCTGGAATTCTGGACTGGAAAAGGAGCAAATATTAGAGACCTATTCTTCACAACTCCAAAAGTCCTGAAACTTCACGGAGAATGTTTTTGGAATATATAAAAAATATTGGGCGAAGAAAGTACCAGAGGGGTGCCACCAGCCAGCCACAAGGGTGGAGGGCGCGCCCTACCCCCCTGAGCGTGCCCCCCGACCTTGTGGGCCCCCTGGCAGGCCTCCGGTGCCCATCTTTGGCTATATGGTGTGTTTTGACCTGGAAAAAATCAGAAGAAAGCTTTCGGGATGAAGCGCCGCCGTCTTGAGGCGGAACCTGGGCAGAACCAATCTAGGGCTCTAGGGGAGCTGTTCTGCCAGGGAAACATCCCTCCGGGAGGGATCATCACCATCGATCCTCTCATCCAGATGGGGTCAATCTCCATCAACATCTTCACCAGCACCATCTCCTCTCAAACCCTAGTTCATCTCTTGTATTCGATCTTGGTCCCAAAACCTCAGATTGGTACCTCTGGGTTGCTAGTAGTGTTGATTACTCCTTGTAGTTGATGCTAGTTGGTTTATTCGGTGGAAGATCATATGTTCAGATCCTTAATGATAATTAATACTCCTCTGAGTATGACCATGAATATGCTTTGTGAGTAGTTACGTTTGTTCCTGAGGACATGGGAGAAGTCTTGTTATAAGTAATCATGTGAATTTGGTATTCGTTCGGTATTTTGATGAGATGTATGTTGTGTTTCCTCTAGTGGTGTTATGTGAACGTCGACTACATGACACTTCACGATTATTTGGGCCTAGCGGAAGGCATTGGGAAGTAATAAGTAGATGATGGGTTGCTAGAGTGACAGAAGCTTAAACCCTAGTTTATGCGTTGCTTCGTAAGGGGCCGATTTCGATCCATATGTTTCATGCTATGGTTAGGTTTACCTTAATTCTTCTTTCGTAGTTGCGGATGCTTGCGAGAGAGGTTAATCATAAGTGGGAGGCTTGTCCAAGGAAGGGCAACACCCAAGCACCGGTCCACCCACATATCAAATTATCGAAGTAACGAACGCGAATCATATGTGCATGATGAAAACTAACTTGACAACAATTCCCATGTGTCCTCGGGAGCGCTTTGCATTATATAAGAGTTCGTCCTGGCTTGTCCTTTGCTACAAAAAGGATTGGGCCACCTTGCTGCACCTTGTTTACTTTTATTACTTGTTACCCGTTACGATTTATCTTATCAAAAAACTATCCGTTAGCGATAATTTCAGTGCTTGCAGAGAATACCTTGCTGAAAACCACTTGTCATTTACTTCTGCTCCTCGTTGGGCTCGACACTCTTACTTATCGAAAGGACTACGATAGACCCCTATACTTGTGGGTCATCAATGCTCAATCGCAGTGATAGAAAGAAACATGACACGTATTTGTATTGTTGCCATTAATTATAAAAAGATGGGGTTTATTCAAATTGTTTGGGTTTATGTTACTTGTGAGTTGCGTTCGGATTTCCTCCAAGAGGAGAGGATGATGCAGTACAGTAGAGATAAGTATTTCCCTTAGTTAAGAACCAAAGTTATCAATCCAGTAGGAGAACCACACAACTCCTCGTGAACAGCACCTACACACAAAATAACAAATACTTGCAACGAACGCAAACAAGGGGTTGTCAAGTTAATTGCAAGGATCAAATATCGTAGTGATAGATAGATAAATAAAAACACAAAATATAAATAACAGTAAATAAATTGCAGCAAAGTATTTTTGGATTTTAATATATGATAAAGATAGATCCGAGGGCCAATAGTTTTCACTAAAGACTTCTATCTTGAACATAGCGTACGATGGGTGAACAAATTACAGTTGGGCAATTGATAGAAAAGCGAATAATTATGATGATATCCAAGGCAATGATCATGTATATAGGCATCATGTCTGAGACAAGTAAACCGACTCCTGCCTGCATCTACTACTATTACTCCACACATCGACCACTATCCAACATGCATCTAGAGTATTAAGTTCATAATCAACGAAGTAACGCCTCAAGCAAGATGACATGATGTAGACAAAGTAAACTCAAGCAATATGAATAAACCCCATCTTTTTATCCTTAATGGCAAGAATACAAATATGAGTTTTGTCCCTTTCTGTCACTGGGATATGGAGCACCGCAAGATTGAACCCATCACAAAGCACCTCTTCCATTGCAAGATAAATCAATGTAGTTGGCCAAACGAAACAGATAGATAAGAGAGAAAGGTATAATAATCATGCATAAAAGAGTACAGAGAAGACTCAAGTAATATTCATAGATAAACTGATCATAAACCCACAATTCATCAGATCTCAACAAACACCCCGCAAAAAAGGATTACATCAAATGGATCTCCAAGAACATCGATGAGAACATTGTATTGAAGATCAAAGAGAGAGAAGAAGCCATCTAGCTACTAGCTATGGACCCGTCGGTCTGTGGTAAACTACTCACACATCATCAGAGGGGCGGAAAGGTTGATGTAGAGGCCCTCCATGGTCGAATCCCCCTCCGGCAGAGTGCCGGAAAAGGCCTCCAGATGGGTTCTCGTAAGAATAGGAACTTGCGGCGGCGAAAAAAGTATTTCGGGTGGCTCTGTGATGTATGGGGAATATTTCTGAATTTATAGCGCTCGCATTAGGTCAAGGGTGCCACAAGGGGCCCACAAGCCTGGGGGGTGCGTCTACCCCCTGGGTGCGCCTCCCGAGCTTGTCACTCCCCCGTGGCACTTCAGGTATTCTCCCGAAGCTTCTAGGGTCCTTTTGGTTTAGAAAAAATTAATCCAAATTTTTTTCTTCGTTTGTTCTCCGTTTGATATTGATTTCCTGAAAAGCCAAAAACAAGCAAAAAACTGCAACTTGCACTAGGCACTAGGTTAATAGTCGTCCCAAATATATATATATATATATAATTGCATTATAAACATCCAAGATTGATACTATAAGAGCATGAAACAATAAAAAATAATAGATACGTTGGAGACGTATCAGTTTACTTTGTCTACATCATGTCATCTTGCTTAAGGCGTTACTCTATTTTTATAGCTTAATACCCTAGATGCATGCTGGATAGCGGTCGATGGGTGGAGTAATAGTAGTAGATGCAGGCAGGAGTCGGTCTACTTGTCTCGGGCGTGATGCCTATATACATAATCATTGCCTTGAATATCATCATAACTATGTGATTTTCTATCAATTGCCCACCAGTAATTTGTTTACCCACCGTATGCTTGTGTTCGAGAGAGAAGCCTCTAGTGAAAACTATGGACCCGGTCTACTTTTATCATATATAAAATCCAAAAATACCTTGCTGCAATTTTATTTTCTTTATTTTATTTTGCAATTTACTTTGTCTATCTACCACTACGAGATTTGATCCTTACAAATAACCGCCGAGGGAATTGACTTGTTTTGGGTGCAAGTATTTTTTGTGTGTGCAGGTGTTGCTAACGAGGTTCTGTGTGGTTCTCCTACTGGATTAATAACCTTGGATCTTAACTGAGGGAAATACTTATCTCTACTGTACTGCATCATCCTCTCCTCTTCGAGGAAATCCCAACGCAGCTCACAAGTAGAAGACTCATCCTATACTCAAATCCAATTTTGTGCAAGCTCAAGAATCAAGTGAAACTAAGGGCTAAGACAACGAGTACTTCATGAAAATCCAACAGGGATTGTAGAATTTTCCCTCATGGCTAAAGGGTTTCAAAACTGTGGAGGAAGGAAGGGCAAGTTCAAAAAGTGGCCCTCATCCGAAAAGCACTTTTAGTACAATTGTGGGGACCCAAAGAATTTCATTGCCGATTGTTCGAAGCCAAGAGAGTCCAGCTATATAGAGAAGGAAGAGAAGAATTCCAAGTCAAAGAAACCCTACTACATGAAGACAAGGCTTAGAAGAAGGACAAGCAAGGAAAAGCTCGCATTGGTGAAGGGTACAACTTTAGTGATGAAGATGGAGAAAGTGAAGCAGTAGGGATTTCTAGGCAGGCAATTCCCACATTTGATGAGCCCACCACACTCCACGACTACGACACATTGATGATGGGGATGCTCATCCCATTTGTGTAATGGCAAGTGAATTCAAGGTAATCGATCCCTCTCGTCTCTCATCCCCTATCATCACTCACTATTCAGTGTGAACTTACTCTAAGTGACAATAAAGATGACGCTGAATTAAATGAAGAGGTTGAAGAAGATTATGGGATGATGTTGGAAAACTCTTTGGAAAATTCCCAGATCTTCTTGATTACTTTTTTGTACATGTTCTTGATCACTTTGACAAGGCTAAGGAAACCATTAAAAAATCTTTTAATAGAAGAATGATAGTTAGTCTGCAAGAGTGATGTTGACCTAGAGACCAAAAAATTGTAAGCTTCTTGAACTTGAACTTGCTAAAGAAAAAGAGAAAAAGAGAATGGTGAAGTTGCTAAAGGGGTTTAAAGCTTGAAAGGAGCTTGAGGTTTCTCATGGGAAGCTTAAGAGGTTGTTTGGTTAGGCTAAACTGGTGGCCTTTCATTTTTTTTGGTTTGTAAATTCGGAAAACACCTATTCACGTGCTTTCTGGGTTATAAACAAGAAAAAACATGTGCAAGCTAATGCGTGAGGCTCATGGTACACCGAAAAAAGAAAGACAATAGCACTAGCATGCAGGACCCATTGAGGGAGTCCTGGATTAGGGGGTCCTCGGACTGCCGGACTATATACTTTGGCCGGACTGTAGGACTATGAAGATATAAGATTGAAGACTTCGTCCCGTGTCCGGATGGGACTCTCCTTTGCGTGGAAGGCAAGCTTGGCAATTCGGATATGTAGATCTCCTCCCTTGTAACCGACTCTGTGTAACCCTAGCCCCCTCCGGTGTCTATATAAACCGGAGGGTTTAGTCCGTAGGACAACAACAATCATAACCATAGGCTAGCTTCTAGGGTTTAGCCTCTACGATCTCATGGTAGATCCACTCTTGTAATACTCATATCATCAAGATCAATCAAGCAGGAAGTAGGGTATTACCTCCATCGAGAGGGCCCGAACCTGGGTAAACATTGTGTCCCCCGCCTCCTGTTAGCATCCGCCTTAGACGCACAGTTAGGGACCCCCTACCCGAGATCCGCCGGTTTTGACACCGACATTGGTGCTTTCATTGAGAGTTCCACTGTGCCGTCATCATAAGGCTTGATGGCTCGTCTCGTTGTCAAGGACAACATCACCTCTGGGAGAGCCCTGGTTGTAGGCCAAACTCTCTGACTAGGCGGCTTCGTCATGACCGCCCGCTCGACCGTTGCGCCGACGATGACTTCTCGGGTCATCGAAAACAGCCTCCGCGTCGGCTCAGAATTCGCCGAGCAGATGGATCCAATTGAGCTCTCTTCCTTGAACAAACTCTTGGATCGCATCGCCGCCTTGGGAGTCGCTATGGACTATGATTGGATCGGGCTTAAACCCGACCAAAGGGAGATTAACTCTCCGCCGGTCACCCATGAGATAGCGGTGGTGGAGGAGCAATGTAGCGATTCTTCCTCTATTTTGAGGACAAACTATGTCCGGATTCCCGAGCTCTCTGAGCCGGATACCCGTCTACGGGAGGACATGGCCCAAGCTTTGAACCTAGAATCAGACAGCGGGCCAGACCTATTGGGCAACATCCAGGAGCCCGAACTTCTATGATCGGAAACTCCCCCGCCCCTGGGTCTCAGCTCGGGTCAGGGTTCGGACTTAAATCTACCCACCCACCCAGATATAAGTGATCTTTCCCACATTAGACAAGAGCCCCAAGAGACAGTACATCACTATTGGGCCAGATTCCTCCTTGTAATGAACAAGGTCAAGGACTGTCGCGAGGAAGACGCAATTTTGTTCTTTTGCAAAAACTGCATGGACAAGGGAATCCTCAACGCCATAAGTCGCCGTGACATAGCACACTTCGCTGACTTGGCGGCCATAGTACAGAAGTACTGTGCGATGGAAAGCGCCTGGAAAACCCAAACAAAATTCTGGGATCCTCCGGCTCTCACTAAACCCCCCATCCGAACTAAAAGGGTGTACTCTCGTAAGTCGCCCGATCTAATTACAAAGAAACAAAAGCCCACGGCAGGGCGTGGAACTATATTGGAGGGATGGCTCAACGGGCCATGCAAAATTCACAGTACACCGGATACCACGCCAACTCATAGCCTTAGAGCATGTTGGATACTCCGGCAGGTGGCCAAGAGCGGTGAGGATCTCCTCATCAACAATACCGCAGAACACCATCCCATGGACAATAACAATACAGTATTGATAGTCTTCGAGACCTTCGCCTCAAATAATAGGCATAAGCGAGCACTCCGCAGCCTTGCCGAAGTCTGCCACATGGCAGCAATAAATCCATGGAGCAATACGGCTATAACCTTCAATGCCAGTGACGAACCTAAATTCCGAACAGCCCAAGCACCAGCCGCCTTGGTCCTTAGTCCAATTGTGGACGGCTTCCGACTTACTAAAGTGCTCATGGACGATGGCAGCGGATTAAACCTCATCTATGAGGAGACTCTTCGAAAAATGGAAATAGACAGGAGCCGCATTGAGCAAAGCAGCACGACCTTCAGAGGGATCATCCCTAGTCGGGAGGCACGATGTGCAGGAAAAATCACACTAGATGTGGTATTCGGCACGACGGAGAATTATAGGTCCGAAGAAATCACATTCCAAGTGGCCCCGTTCAGTAGCGGATACCACGCCCTTTTAGGGCGGGAGGCATTCACGATCTTCCAAGATATACCCCATTACGGGTACATGAAGCTCAAAATGCCCGGGCCCAACGGAATCATCACTCTAGCTAGTGATCCGGACATAGCACTCCGCGCCGAAAATAAAACCGCCGCACTAGCCCTCGAAGCGTTATCCGAAGCCCTCGCGGCCGAAGAACTAACTGCGCTGTGCCCCACAGTGGACAGGGACGACGTGATACTCGACAAAAGACCCAAGTCCACCTCTTTTAAACCAGCAGACGAAGTAGTCAAATTCCAGGTCCACCCAACGGACCCCACAAAAACAGCATCCATCGGGGCACAGCTGGACCCCACAACCGACGCCGCATTACGGGAGTTCTTGCGCAAAAATTGGGACATATTCGCCTGGCATCCTTTAGACATGCTAGGAATCCCACGCAGGCTGGCCGAGAACAGCCTTAACATTCTAAAGGGGTTCAAGTCGGTCAAGCAGACTCTCCGGCGTTTCTCCGAACCTAAGCGACAAGCCATGGGAGAAGAGCTAGCCAAGTTACTTGAGGCCGGATTCATCAGAGAAATAAAACATCCGGACTGGCTAGCAAACCTGGTGATGGTACCAAAGAAGGACAAATCCTAGCGCCTATGTGTCGATTTCAAGGACCTTAACAAGGCTTGCCCCAAGGATCCCTTCCCCCTCCCCCGCATCGACCAAATTATCGACGCTACTGCAGGACACGATTCATTGTGTTTCCTCGATGCATACTCCGGGTACCATCAAATTAAGATGGCGGAATCCGATCAGGCCACAACGGCATTTATCACCCCATACGGCCCCTTCTGTTTTAGTACCATGCCTTTCGGGCTCAAAAACGCTGGTGCAACCTATCAACACATGATTCAGACATGCTTGGAAACACAGATCGGCAAAACAGTGGAGGCATACATAGACGATATGGTCATTAAAACCAGACACGTCGAGTCCTTAATAGACGACTTGAGGCTCACGTTCGACAATCTCCGAACATACGACATCAAGCTCAATCCGAAAAAATGCGTCTTCGGCGTGCCCGCCGAAAAGCTCTTAGGCTTCATCATCTCCAATAGAGGAATTGAAGCAAATCCGGCTAAAATCAGAGCTCTGTCACAGTTGACTATCCCAACAGACCTCAAGCAAATCCAGAAACTAACTGGATGTGTGGCTGCCTTAAGCCGCTTTATCTCCCGATTAGGAGAAAAGGCACTACCTCTTTATCGCCTTCTTCGACGCACCGAACACTTTGAGTGGACGGATGCGGCCACGGCCGGATTGGAAGAAATAAAAGCTATGTTGGCCACCAACCCAATCCTGGCCGTGCCAAATGTCGGCGAACCAATGATGTTATATATAGCGGCAACACACCAAGTTGTAAGCGCAGTGCTCGTCGTCAAACGAGAGACGGACGGACATAAGTTCCCACTTCAAAAGTTGGTATACTATGTATCCACTGTCCCTCACTCCATGCAAATCACGGTACCCACATTATCAAAAGATAGCATACGTGGTCTTCATGGCATCCCGGAAACTATGACACTACTTTCAAGAGTGTTCAATTACGGTGGCCTCTGAAGTACCACTCAACGACATAATAAACAACCGCGATGCCACTAGCCGGATTGCCAAATGGGCTATTGAGCTCCTCCCGTTCGACATAATATACAAACCACGGCGAGCCATTAAGTCACAAGTACTGGCTGATTTTATCGCCGAATGGACAGAAGCCGAACTCCCTAAAGAGTACGGCGCGTACTCCAATTGGATCATGCATTTTGACGGCTCTAAAATGCTGGCTGGTCTGGGGGCTGGTGTCGTCCTGACATCCTCCACCGGAGATACAGTCCAATACGTACTCCAAATACTATACACAGACTCCAACAACGCAACAGAATATGAGGCCCTGTTACATGGTCTCCGGATGGCAGTCTCCATGGGCATTCAACACCTAGAGGTGCGTGGGGATTCGAACCTCGCAATATCTCAAATAAATGGAGACTTCGACGCCAAGGATCCGAAAATGGCGGCTTACCGCAACGCCGTCCTCAAGATGTCAGCTCGGTTCGAGGGGCTTGAATTCCACCATGTGGTCCGGGAAAACAATCAGGCGGCGGATATCCTCGCCCGCATCGGCGCTAAGCGCGACCCTGTCCCACCTAATATCTTCTTGGAAAGGCTGTTTAAGCCATCTGTGGTATGGGAAGGAGAGACCGGCAATAATAGTCCGGACCGGGCCACAACGCCAGATCCCGAACACTCTGACGTAATCGGAGGCTCAACCACCGAAAAACACCTTCGGCCCACGTGATTATGGCCGTCAACGCCCCGTGGACAGAACCCTTCTTGGCTTACCTAACTAGGCAAGAACTACCCGAGGACCCAAACGAGGCACGTTGCATTGTGCGGCGGTCTAAAGCCTACAAGGTCCACGAGGGAGAGCTTATAAAGAAAAGCGCTACCGGAGTACTTCAAAGGTGCATCTCCGAAGAGGAAGGACGACAACTATTGGCAGAAATTCATGCTGGACTTGGCGGCCATCACGCCGCAGCCCGGGCCCTTGTAAGCAAGGCCTTCCGAACAGGTTTTTACTGGCCGACGGCCCAAGCAGACGCACAGGACCTCGTTCAATGTTGCGTCGGTTGCCAGCTTTTTGCAAACCAAAGCCATATGCCACCTACCGCTCTCCAAACAATCCCCATTACTTGGCCTTTTGCGGTCTGGGGGCTTGATATGGTCGGACCCCTTAAAGGGGGAAGCCATAAGAAAAAATACCAATTGGTCATGGTGGATAAATTCACCAAATGGATAGAAGCCAAACCAGTTAAAACGGCCGAATCCGGACCAGTGATAGACTTCATATCCGGGGTTGTACACCGTTACGGCGTCCCCCACAGCATCATCACCGATAACGGCTCGAACTTTACAGCCGACGAGGTAAAGACTTGGTGCAGCAACATGGGCATTAAGCTCGATTATGCCTCCGTCTATCACCCCCAAACAAACGGTCAGGTCGAACGGGCAAATGGTCTTATCATGAGCGGCATTAAACCCGGATTAGTGCGATCCTTAAAGGAATCAGATACGCACTGGGTAGAGGAGCTCGACTCCGTACTATGGGGGCGGCGGACCACGCCGAATCGCACTACCGGATACACACCGTTTTTCATGGTGTACGGCACAGAGGCGGTACTGCCCTGCGACATCATTCATGACTCACCTCGAGTGCGCATGTACGAAGACAAAGAAGCCGAGCTTGATCGGCAGGACAGTTTGGACGCCCTGGAGGAGGAGCGCGACGTGGCAAAAGCCCGCTCCGCATTCTATCAGCAACAGGCTCGACGGTATCAAAGCAGAGAAGTACGGGCCAAAACTTATAATGTTGGCGAACTAGTTCTACACCTACCAGAGAAGAAAAAGAACAAACTCGAGCCCAAATGGGAAGGTCCCTTCGTTATCGACCAAGTTCTGACCGGTGGAGCATACCGTTTGCGGGATGCATCGGACAATCGACTCGAGCCAAACCCATGGAACACAGCCAGACTCCGAAGGTTCTACGCCTAGTTCCGGACTATGTGTTCGTCTCCTTACCTCCGTCAATTTTTTATATATCAGCTATCTGTCTTTTCTTTCTTTCTTTATTCCCTTTTTTCTTCACAGCCTTACAAGGTTAAAATGTGTCTTGACTACACAATCTTGACGCGCTAGGCGTGCTCATTATACCTGGGGGCTTCTTATACAGAAGCTTAATATAATTATGTTCCGGGCTTTATGCCCCCCGCACATGTGTTACTTTTCCACATGTACCTTTTCTTCGCCATTGTATGCATCGATATGACTTAAGTTTTGGCCAAGCTGGGTTGCCTGGCTCTTGTGTTTATGCCCTACGTTCCCGTTAATTCGGCTAGGGCATAAGGGGAGCACCTCTGCGATTGTTACTGCCGGGTCAGCCGGATGTGTACCTCAGACTGGGTGAAGCCGAAAGCTAGCGTTCTTAAGGGAATATTCGGTCGGTGAACAAAAGATGACTTTTATTTATTGTAATACATGCCCCCAGATGTTTATATCCTGCGTCTCCTTTCGCAGTTCGGACATGCACATTAATGCATACGTACCCAGGGAAAGGAACCCTTAACGGAACTATTCTCCCTGGAAGATGTTTCTTACTATCCACGTAATATAACATAGCTAGTTGGGTACTTGTCTGTTCAAGCACTTATGACCCCTACGCCTGGTTTCCACGTGTACCCCGATTTTTTACATAACTGAGCAGGTATTCGGATACACTCCGGACGGTCGGGTCCGGAGGTCGAAGCAAAAAGGTCCGCCATGACAAATGATTTACAATCCGGCTAGGGACAATATATGTCAATCGAAGTACACAGTCACTTACACTGACTAAATTCTTCTTTTATACCATCCAACAGGCCGTCTAGCCTACAATCCTGTTGGGAATACTTTGCGGCTACTTTCACCTGGTCATACACCAAACTGACGGGGATTTCTCTCCCATCAGACCCCACAGGTCCGACTTCGGCCATATGGTTCGGGTCAACCTTGGTATATCGAGTCCTCAACATGGCCTAGGTTTGCCTCGCACCTTGTCGGCAGGCAGATATCTTCCATAATCGTAAGCGCCGCCGCGCTCCCTTGAGCATATCTGCGAGCTCCCCATGCCACTTGGCAGGGAGGCGGATGGCCACAAGGCCTGGGCAATGCCCTGCATCACCTGCCGAACTCGTTCGTGCAGTTGTGAGAGCTCGGGCAGAAGATCACCTGCAGACCCGGGCATCTCTTCTGCGGGACGACCCGTCAGTATACCTACAGATATAACTCTGTTAGTCGGTTTCTTCGCTGAACTCTATAAAAGTTCGTTCAAGCACTTACTAAAAATGCCGCGTCGAAGCCTCTTATTCTCCTTTACGGAGTCAGCAAGCTGGGCCCGAACATCTTTCAGTTCAACACTCAGCCGGATATTGGCATCTTGGAGATCGTTTTTCTCCTGCATAACCTTCTTAAGCACGCGCTCGCCAGCCTTTAGCTGTCGTTGAGCATGTTGCTCATCGCCTCGTACAACCTCCGGATTCACTCCGGGGTCATCTGCGGAATCTATTGTTAGATTTGCATGCATGCCGCATACTACTTGGTACATGTCATTCTTTGCAATAGAAACAAGTGTTACCAGATGGGGCCTTCTCGGACTCCTTCACTGCGGCAACTGCGGCCTGAAGCTGGGCTTTGCACTCCTCCAGCTCTTGAGACAGGTATTCTTCTCCGTAAGAACCTACACAAATAATGATCCTTAAGTCAGTTGTGTCAACTGTTTCAAGTCTCAGGGGCTACTGATATACATAATTATTAGATTTTCTAACCCGTATATCCTTTACATACTGGTTCGTGGCCCTGGCAAGACCATTTTGAGCAGCTCGGATGTACGCGTCTCCTGAGTTGAAGGCATCGAACGCCTCTTGGGAGAAACAAGCGTTGCGGAGTACGGCCTGACGGCGCCTGTGATTCATGGCGCTCTCCACTTCGGAATTCGTAGTGGACAGCCTATCCGCATCCTCGGTAGGAGGAACATCCGGTGTTGGCCCCATGTTAGCGTCCGCCTCTAAGTCCGGCTCTGGAGCCCGACTGGTGGAGGCGTGGCCGGCAACCTCTCCGGATATAGTCCGGCGAGCGTTTTTCCTACTAGGAAACATGGGCGTTATTATATTTTAAAAGACGACAACCACGGAGCGGGGTTCTTTTTCATACATCTGCGACGGCGTCTCAGTCCTGACCGCCTTCCTTTTAAGCCTACCCGGCTTCGGTGCCCCTTGTTGGTGAGTCACTGCGGGTTCGGCATGGCGTCCCGAGGGCCTTCCCTGTAAGACACCATATGTGTGCGGTAGGTGAAGTGCAGAAAAAGGGATCCTTCTCGGAAGTTGGGACTCCGGTTTCACTTACATGCGATGCAGGGAGTAGTCCAGGATAGTCGGCTATGATGGCCACCATGGCACCGTCGCAGCTTAATTGATAAAACGTCCTGTCAATAAGCTCCACAAATGTGTCCGGATCTTCTTTGAGTCCGGGGTCGAGGGCCCGGTCAGGGTCCTCTGGTTGTGGAGGCGGGCTTTGGACCTCCCTCACAGCTTTTCGCAGTTCCTGCTATGAAATGGCAAGGTAAATACTTATGATGAGGAATGCGGGAAGGTTTGGAGTAAAAAGTAGCAGCTCACCCAGCTTGGGGGGTTGTACATGGAGAATCCATCCCGTGGCTTAATGCGGATGAACTCCTCTTCCTCTCCTTTATACAAATCAGACAGAATTTTCGCTAGAGCAGCGACTGAGTCCGGTCCCTTACGACCGCAGCGGGTGGCATCGTCTTCTCCATTGAAGTGCCACATGGGTTGTCCCCGATATTGAAGTGGCTGCACCCCCCGCATTATACATATTGACATAACCTCGGTTATTGTCAATCCTGATTTGGCCAGCATCTTTATCCGGCCCATCAGGTAAAGGACTTCTCCGTTATCTTCCTCCTGGGGGCTCCGAGGGCGCCAGCTGCGGTGTTTCTTCAAGGGAGCGTTGTCGAACTCCGGAAGGCCCATCCGAATAGGTTCCGGAAGGGGGACGTCCTCCATATAAAACCACTCCGAAGGCCAGTCTTTGGAGGTTTTCTTCGGAGTACCGGACAGGTATCCGGTCTCGGTAATGCGCCATATTTTGGCTCCGCCCACTTGATATATTGACCCCTCCTGTGTACGGGGTACGAGGCAGAATAGCCTCTTCCATAGCTCGAAATGAGCTTCGCAGCCCAAAAACAGCTCGCAAAGGGCGACATAGCCAGCGATGTGTAATATGGAGGCGGGGGTAAAATTATGCAGCTGGAGGCCGTAGAACTCCAGGAGCCCGCGGGGGAACGGATGGATTGGAAATCCGAGCCCCCTTGACAAGGCATACCCGCTCCCCCATGGATGGGTTGGGAAATCTCTCCGCTTGCTCCCCGCTGTTGTAGGTGGCGAGTCCGGCTCGAACGGGGACCATATACGATGGAGGGAGGAATCCCTGGGTCTGTAGCTCTACTAATTGGCTGTGAGGGACGGAACACTTCTTCCAATTGCCTGGCTTAGGGCTACGGGAGCGAGAGGAGGAGCTGCGATGGCCGGCCATGATGGGATGGACTTTTCCGGGCGCGCTCCGATGGATACTCGTTGTGGGAGGACGGTGTGATCTGGATGTGAGGATCCCCGCCTCTTTAAATAGACGATTTACTTACATGGTTAGGGTGGCAAGTGTAAAAATGCCCCGACTTCTCGCATTCGCTCGACACGTGGAGGATAGCCATTATTAGGCGCAGAAGCCAAGGAGTGCAACATTCATGGGAAGCCGGACACTACTTAACATGTACTCAGAATTTGGAGAAGAACCCGCCTTGCAATGCCGAAGCCAATCTGCGCGCCGGACACATCGTCATTGAAGCCTGGTTCGGGGGCTACTGAGGGAGTCCTGGATTAGGGGGCCCTCAGACTGCCGGACTATATACTTTGGTCGGACTGTTGGACTATGAAGATATAAGATTGAAGACTTTGTCCCGTGTCCGGATGGGACTCTCCTTTGCGTGGAAGGCAAGCTTGGCAATTCGGATATGTAGATCTCCTCCCTTGTAACCGACTCTATGTAACCCTAGCCCCCTCCGGTGTCTATATAAACCGGAGGGTTTAGTCCGTAGGACAACAACAATCATAACCATAGGCTAGCTTCTAGGGTTTAGCCTCTACGATCTCGTGGTAGATCCACTCTTGTAATACGCATATCATCAAGATCAATCAAGCAGGAAGTAGGGTATTACCTCCATCGAGAGGGCCCGAACCTGGGTAAACATTGTGTCCCCCGCCTCATGTTACCATCCGCCTTAGACGCACAGTTTGGGACCCGCTACCCGAGATCCGCCGGTTTTGACACCGACACCCATCTCCACCTCTACATGTTGTTCACATAGGAATGCCTTTTTTCTCGAATATGCATAAGCATGTGTATCATATATTAAATAAGAAGCGGCAAAAAAGCCGGATACAACGCCTTTCAGCCATTTCCACGCCAATCACAAAGATTAGCATCCACATTCACCCAACGCACCCACCATGCTAACTATGATACATGCTATACCTAGGCCAACCTCATGGCAAAGGCAATGAAGCAAGCCACATAGCATCCAGGCCATGCCACAACCGACTCTAGGGACCTCTAGACAAGACCAAGACTCGAGGACAAGCAGACCAACGTACCCCACCCAATGCGCCAAGAAGAAGTCGGCAAGTGGACGGCAGAGCTTGGGCAGACCTAAAGACGACATCTTCGAGAGGGCGCTCACGATGGTGTACATTGTGCTCCGGAGGCCCACGCCCATAGTAGTAGTCGACGCCGATTTGAACCATGCAACCCGTACTCCTTGAGCTACAAGACCACACCTCCAAGGAGAAACAACGGCATGACGTTGCCGCCGCCGCCGCCTGGTCCATAGCCAGGACCAAGAGTTTTCCTTAAGCACGAGGAAGGAAGTCGGATCGGGGCCAAAGCAACGCATTTTGGACGGCGTCCACGAACCGTTGCTAGCCTCAGCATGTGAAGCTGGGATTTCACCCGGCCCAAGATCACAAAACCCAAACCGGAGTTGTTCAAGCAGGCCGACCACTGCAACGGATAGCGTCACATCGCCACACAGCAGCCATCACCACGCCACCACCTGACGTGTCATCGGTGAATTCACTCTTAAACACATGGTAAACTGCGAATTAGTGCTACATGTCATCACCTGCCCTGAAAGTGACGGTTAAGTTGAACGAACAATGGTGGTTTTCTATTACCCTAGGTCACTGTTTTCATGCAATTTACTCTATCCACCGTTCTACGGAGCCTAATCGGTGTCTCGTTCCAGCATTTAATCGCAAATTGCATTGTGTGGCGCTCCCTGACAAACCGTGGCAACCGTGTAGTTGAGCAGGTGCAGCAGTCGGGTGGAAGATATGCGTACCTGTCTTGCGTGTTTCGAGTACATCGATGGAGTATTAGCAGTTAATTACTAGTAGCAGAAAGCACGCTTAAAGTTGACAGCCACATGGCAGAAAGTAGCACGAGGGACGTCCTTCTCCGTGCCGACGAGCTCACAGTACGGCCCTCTCGTGCCCATGCTATCCTACGTTGCGAGCACCGACCCGTCTCTCTCTCCGGGTTGCGGTTTTTGCCCTTGGAGCTGAAGCTGCTACAAATGTCGCGCCATTCCGCAATCCATCGGCACGTTCCATCCCGGCACAGCAACCCGACGCAGCATCAACCGACCAAGCCGGCGCAGCGTCGCCGATCCAGACGGACAAACTCGCACGCCAGCCCTCCGTAGCAGCAGCAGCAGCAAGGATTCCGGTACCGGCATGGACTCCGGAACCGGCGAAGCAGCGTGGCGCTCGCGCGCGGTGTGCGGCACGGAGTACAGCTGGTGCCGCGCCGCGCCGGGCGGAACCGGCGCCACGCTCATCGCGCTCCGACTCTCGCGCGGCGGCGCGGCGGCCGAAGCCGCGGTCCGCGCCCTCCAGAGCGCTCACCCCGTCCTCCGAGCCCACCTCCGCGGCCCCGCCTCCAGCCCCACGCTCGCCTTCCCCTCCTCCGCGCCGCAGCTCCGCCTCGCGCCCCAGCCATGCGCGCTCGACTTCCACTCCCTCCTCGAGCGCGAGATCAACCGCAACCCGTGGGCGGCCGCCGCGCCCGGGCCCGACGGTGCCCCGGTGCTCTTCGCGGCGCTCTACGAGCTCCCGCCGCCCGCGGGCGGGGCGGCGCTGTTCGTCCTGATCCACACGGCCGTGTGCGACCGCGCGGCGTCCGAGGCGCTGCCGAGGGAGCTCCTCGCGCTGCTGGGCGGCGCGGGTGTGGGCGGCCCGGAGGTGAAGGAGGAGACGGCGGCGGTGGAGGCGGGGTTGGAGAAGAGGATGCGGAAGAAGGACTCGCGGAAGCCGTTGTGGGCGCGCGGCGTGGACATGGTGGGCTATTCCATCGACGGGCTCCGCGCGTCCACGCTGCCGTTCGAGGAGACCGGCACGGCCAGGTCGACGCAGATGGTGCGCCTCCGGTTCAGCCGCGAGGACACGACGCGGCTGCTCCATGTGAGTTGGCTTCACCTTGCTTGCTTCTAGTACTATAGATCACTGGCTCTCTTCACGTGGTCACCTAGGCATGCAAGGAGAACGGAGTGGGCCTTTGCTCAGCCATGGCTGCGGCGACGATGCTAGCTGCACGGCAATCGAAGAAGCTGTCCAACAGCGGCCAGCAAGAAACGTACTCCGTTGCAACCCTAATCAATTGCTGCGAGTTTCTTGAGCCACCTTTGAATGATCTTACTACTCACTCTGTTCCTAAACAATTGAAATTCTAGCATTGTTCTTAGTCAAACATCATTAAGTTTGACCAAGTCTATATTAAAATATGGTAGTAGTGTTATCTCAGCTAGGAGGGGGCAGGACAAGCAAACACTTTTTTCTGACAGTTTTAGTTGCTTCGCCGGAATCGTACGGTGGCAGTTTTAAATGAAAAATATCTTCTTCCGAAGAAACTGCCATTTCGTGATGAAGAATTTGCCATCCCCTCACAACTAAAACTGGCAGCGGAATGGTTTGAAATACCATTTCCTCCCAGCGAACGTTCGCCATCTAAGAGGGTCCTAAAATATATCAAAAAACTACAAAATCAAATTTACTTCATTAGAGTCGTCATGAAATATATTTTCATAATATATACATTTGATATTGTAGATTTTTTTTGATTTTCTATGGACTTGATCAAGCTTTTAAAAGTTTGACTTACAAAAATCCTAGAATTTCAGTTACTCCCTCCATCCAATAATGGAAGACGTTTTTTGACACCATCACTATTTTGGAACGAAAGAAGTACTATGAAGTCGGAGTACGAGAAATTTTCATGTGCAATAGTTTGACACCATTAATCGTTCCAGGGTTCTTCTACTCTGCTATCACCAACACGCACAAGATCAATGGAGAGGAAGGGCTATGGGTGCTGGCCAGGAGGTGCCATGATGCCTATAGCAACGCGAAGAAGAACAAGAAGCACCTCACCGACATCCGTGACCTCAACTTCCTCATGTGCCGGGCCATCGAGAACCCCCGGCTGACTACGGCCTCCGCACTCCGGACAGCGCTCGTGTCCGTGTTCGAGGAGTTGGCAACCTTGGACGTGTCTGATATGCAGAGCAAGGCTGGTGTGAAGGACTATATCTGCTGCGCCACCATGCACGACATCGGCCCGTCGATCGGCGTGTTCGACTCTATCAAGGATGGCGAGTTGGATTGGGCATGCATGCACCCTTCTCCTCTGCATTCCAGGAAGCAGATACAGGAGGTGCTTGACAAGGTGAAGATGATTTTACACGAAGGGAGCAACCCAAGTGATGACAAGAATGAAAACTGCACGTAGTCTTCCCTGCATTACATGAAGGAAGGAACGGAATGATGACCCCCACCTACGTTGCCAAATCACCAAAAAAATCATGCATTATTATTTACACAAGCCACATAAAAATACATAACTTTACTTGAATACCCATTTCTGAGCCCAGGCTCATCTGCACCCGCAGCCTGGGCACCGAATCGCTGCTCTCTATGCTATATTATTAATGTGTCACCCATCTCTTTTTCTCACAAAGGATGTTGAAGCACGTGCTAGAGCCGGCTATAAGACTAGTCACAGTGGGGAGTAACTTAGAGTAGTAACATGCATATGTTACCAGTCTATGTTACTACCTTCACAGTGGGTAGTAACATAGGTGTTGTGTCATGCATCACTTCATTTATTAGGTTGTAGACTCATCTTTTCTTGGTATGTGTGATGTTACAGTAACTAGCTATGTTACCACATGCCTCTCTTTCTTCATTAATTACATGCCACATCATCTATTTTGCCTAGATAAGTGTGATGTTCACCTATGTTACTCCCATTGTGGGTAGTCTAAGCTTTTAGCCCGCTTCCCCTGTCTCTCTTCATCTCTCTTCTCCAACTAAGCAAAAAATATGATGTGGCATCTCTTATAGCCCGCCTACATTATCATATTGTACTTGCTCTTAACTGCGGTGCATGCATGCATGACTACTAGTAAATGAGTAGGATAGAATGACTAGATGCATTGGTCAGTTTTCTTTCAATGTGTCTCAAAAACTAAAACAGTAATAATAAAGATGAGTGGAAATGAGACTAACAAAATGGGAAAACTGAAAAAATGAGATAGAACCAACAAACCGGAAAGGAGTACTTTATATATACAAGTTGGATTATTTTCATGCGAGTATCTGCGTCTGTGTTTCCCAATAAAATAAAATAAAAATTGACACCCGCTATGGATCATGGGCCTTATTCTACTGCACTGGTTTGGTACTCCAAAACTCAGCACTGCCCTACTTCGAAGGTCGAACGAACCCAATGCAATGCATACGCCACCATGATTGCGCCAGCAAACAGGAGACGAGGGATACCCGCAAAAAAAAACCAGGAGACGGGGGATAGAAAAGTAAGGCGAGAAATAACTCCAGGACACTATCTTTTTAGATATGCAGCACGCTACGCAGTAATAGTCTCATGTTAAACTCATTGAGATTAGGCATATGATAGTGAGAAGTAACTTAAACTAATAACATGCATATGTTATTATTCTAAATATGTTATTATCTTTATATTGAGTAGTAGCATATGTATGATATTATGAAAGTCTTCATTTATTTAGGATGTAGACTTATTTTTCGTTGGGTCTATTATGTTACGGTAATATATCATATTATGTTATTATAAACATCTATTTTCTCATTAACTACTTGTCACTTCACCATTATCTTATTAAGGTGCGTTGCGTTACTAGCTAAGTTGCGGCCAGCCTTAGGCAATCTAGTTTCCTAACCATGTGTCTTTGTGCAGAAGTAACAAATTTCGAGTAGACAACGCCTAGATAGCTTGACGACAGTTCAAAGGCCTCTTTTATTAGAAGTCAGGATACGTATCTCTCATCGATCGTCTCAATTAGACCAAGGAAGCTGTTTCACGTGCGTAAGTACGGCACAAGGTGGATTAATTGCCAAACTTCCATGGAAACCATCTACAAGACTACAACCATTTTCAATCCAGACACAAACCAGCCGCATATATTCGCACATCAACGAGCATCTCTCGATCTCACCGAACGACAATGCATTCCGTTGCAGCTCTCCTGCAGCTGCTTTGCCTCCTCTTCTCCCTTCATCAGAGCCCATGCTACGGTGCGGTGGCCACGCCGGGCAACTTCTCCTCCTGCCTCGTCTCCAACGGCGTCAAGAACTTCTCCCTGCCCACGTCTCCGAGCTACGCCGGGCTGCTCAACTCCTCCATCTTCAACCTCCGGTTCACGCTCCCGAGCGTCGCCGGGCCCGCCGCCGTTGTCCTCCCGGAGTCGAGGGATGAGCTGAGGCGAGCCATCCTGTGCGCGCGCCCCAGCTCGCTGGCGATCCGCGTGCGCAGCGGCGGGCATAGCTACGAGGGGCTGTCCTACACCACGGAGAACCACGTACCCTTCGTGGTGGTCGACCTCGCGAACCTGAACCGCGTCCGGGTCGAGCCGGGCTCGGCCACGGCCTGGGCTGAGTCGGGAGCGACGGTGGGCGAATTGTACTACGCCGTGGGGCAATCGAGCCAGTCCTTGGCTTTCACGGCCGGGTCGGAGTCGACCACTGGTCTAGGCGGCCACGTCTCCGGCGGCGGGTTCGGGCTTCTGTCCCGGAAGTTTGCGCTCGCCGCGGACAACGTGCTGGACGCGACGCTCATCACTCCGGACGGCAGAGTCCTTGACCGGAGCTCAATGGGCGACGACGTGTTCTGGGCGATCCGAGGCGGCGGAGGCGGGAGCTGGGGCGTGGTGTACGCTTGGAAGCTCCGGCTCGTTCCGGTTCCTCGCAACGTCACCGCGTTCACCGTCGGCCGGACCGGTCCGGTCGAACTCATTGCCGGCTTACTTCACAGGTGGCAGTATGTCGGGCCCAATCTACCGGACGAGTTTTATCTCTCCGTGTATGCTCCAACCGGGTCGACGGACGGCAACGTCTCCATCTCCTTCACCGGTCAAGTGCTGGAGTCAAAAGAGCGCGCCTTGTCGGTTCTCAGCCAGAGCTTTCCTGAGCTGGGTTTGACCGAGCAAGACCTCTCAGAAATGAGCTGGGTGGAGTCGACGGCCAAGTTCGCCGGTCTGAGCACGGTGGAGGACCTGGCGAACCGGCGTCGCCAGCCAAAGCAGTACTCCAAGAGCAAGTCCGACTACGTGCAGGCACCGATCTCGAGGCACGACATGGCCGAGATCGTCCGGTACCTGTCGACCGGGCCGACGGGGTCCATCCAGCTGGACCCCTACGGCGGCGCCATGGCGCGGGTCGGGAGCTCCGAGACGCCGTTCCCGCACCGCGCCAGGAACCTGTACAGCATCCAGTACGGCGTGATATGGGACCGGTCGCAGGTGGCCCGCGCGGAGGAGTTCATCGGATGGCTCAGGTCGTTCTACAAGTTCATGGCCCCCTACGTGTCCAAGGATCCCCGCGCTGCGTATGTGAACTACCAGGACCTCGATCTGGGCGTGAACAACTGGACGCGCGCTGCCGGTTGGTCGTCCGCGGAGGCGGTGGCTCGTGCGAGGACGTCGTGGGGGAAGGCCTACTTCGGAGAGAACTTCGACCGGCTGGTTCGTGCTAAGACGGAGGCCGATCCTGGCAACGTGTTCAACAACGCGCAGAGCATCCCTCCCTTGAATATTGGAGCCGAGGAGCATACATGATGCTTGCCAAATGACAAATCTGGCCGTGAGGAGATATGTGTACTTAGTCTATATCTATACCTCTATATATACCTACTAATAAAGGTCTCATGTGTGATTCGAACACAGGACCTCCCGTTCCATAAAAAAGAATGCAACCAACTGAACTTTGTGCTGCTTGTGTTAAAAAGCAAGGTTCCTTCCTAAATAATTAGTCCCACCTCGCTTCTTTGCACTAATCCTCACCAATTTAAATACGGACGAGTTAAACAAGTCAACAAGCAGCCTCAAAACTTGATATAGAGAGATGATGTTGGAAGAGAACTAGGAAGGGCCCTGCGGAGGGAGAGGGAGAGGACGACGAGGGCTCAGTGAAAGCATGGGGAACAAGCACATGGCTGGCCACAAATACATGGAGATGGCGACATAATTTTGTAATATTTTACTATAAGATATTTTTTAATTTAATCATGAAAAAAGCAACAACGGCAACATAAAGTTGGTGTGACATACGTGTGGAACAATCACATTGTGAAAAAAAAAATCAACAACAAAAAACTATCACATAATGATACTACGATATGATTTTGGTGCATATTTTTTCATAAAAGAAATCCTATGAATTACAAAAAATGAATGTTTACTACTTAAATCCTAGCCCGTACAGGTGCACGGGTTGAGTTTTGAATGTTCTCTTGCTCTGGCATGGTTCAATATGACGTGCGTTGGTTGAGTTCATCGCATTGCGATTGACCATGTTCGGCCCGTTGTGATTTGGTGAACACTGTCAATAACAAATTATATTATGTGAACACCGAGGCCATCGTCGGCGAAGGCGGGAAGGAAGATAAGTGATGACATGGGTGAGATGTCATGTTGCGGAGGCGGGAAGGAGGATAAGTGACGACATGGGTGAGATGTCATGTTAACAAAAGAACATGGAAGGGGGAGTGGGGGGGGGGGGTTGGACTTGAACCATGCTTATATGGTTATAGGCCCGCATGAAGTTTTTTCCCTCCGGTTGCAACGCACGGGTCTTTTTGCTAGTAACGAATAAAATAAGACCAGATTGAGTTACTGCTTTGTCACAAGAATAACCGGTTTAGTTTTTTCAACCATAGGTAAGTACATCAAGAGCTCACGTAACCATTGTGTCTCAACGGTGGCTGCGGTAAGTTTTGCTTCCATAGTTGACCTCGTCAATATGGTATGTTTGAGAGATCTCCATGACACTGCGCCACCGCCATGAGTAAATACATACCCACTTGTGGCCTAGAGTACATCAACATCAGAGATTAGTTCAAATCACTATATCTTTCTAGCACAGCAGGATGCCCTGAATAGTTTTTTTTAACGAGGCAAAAGACTTGTCATTTTCATTGATTAAGAAGAAGAGAATAGCCCAGTTAATTGACAAAAAATCGAGCTAAAACCAGTACAACACAACCCACATGACATGGGCACCACCGGCCAACCTGGCCACCAACAGGGAACAAAAACCACGACGACACATGCCAAAGGATGGCCACACGCGCAAGCAACTGACAGCTCCGACTTTGACGACGAGCAACACAAGGGAAATATGCAGGGCTTGCACCAACCGTGCCCTCCGCAAACGACCACCAAATGCCTGTCATCGTCACCACCTAGTCTCGCTCCAACGCAGCTCCGACTTCAAAGCAACCAACAACCACGGAAGAGCACCTCGGACACGCAGGGAAGAACTGACTACCGAAGACCACGCCGCGACCCAAGCTCCTCTCAACGCCATCATCGTTGCCAAACAGAAACCAGCGCCCCGCCTCAGCAAACCACGCGGTGAAGATGCCTCCATCCACGGCGAAGATGTCGTATCCACCAGACTCTCAGCCATAGCCGGCTCCGAGACGATGCCCCTGAAGGAAATATGCCCTTGAGGCAATAAAAAGTTATTATTTATTTCCTTATATCATGATAAATGTTTATTATTCATGCTAGAATTGTATTAACTGGAAACTTGATACATGTGTGAATACATAGACAAACAGAGTGTCACTAGTATGCCTCTACTTGACTAGCTCGTTGATCAAAGATGGTTATGTTTCCTAGCCATAGACATGAGTTGTCATTTGATTAACAGGATCACATCATTAGGAGAATGATGTGATTGACTTGACCCATTCCGTTAGCTTAGCACTCGATCGTTTAGTATGTTGCTATTGCTTTCTTCATGACTTATACATGTTCCTATGACTATGAGATTATGCAACTCCCGTTTACCGGAGAAACACTTTGTGTGCTACCAAACGTCACAACGTAACTGGGTGATTATAAAGGTGCTCTACAGGTGCTTCCAAAGGTACTTGTTGGGTTGGCGTATTTCGAGATTAGGATTTGTCACTCCGATTGTCGGAGAGGTATCTCTGGGCCCACTCGGTAATGCACATCACTATAAGACTTGCAAGCATTGCAACTAATGAGCTAGTTGCGGGATGATGTATTACGGAACGAGTAAAGAGACTTGCCGGTAACGAGATTGAACTAGGTATTGAGATACCGACGATTGAATCTCGGGCAAGTAACATACCGATGACAAAGGGAACACCGTATGTTGTTATGCGGTCTGACCGATAAAGATCTTCGTAGAATATGTGGGAGCCAATATGAGCATCCAGGTTCCGCTATTGGTTATTGACCGGAGAGGTGTCTCGGTCATGTCTACATAGTTCTCGAACCCGTAGGGTCCGCACGCTTAACGTTACGATGACGGTTATATTATGAGTTTACATGTTTTGATGTACCGAAGGAGTTCGGAGTCCCGGATGAGATCGGGGACATGACGAGGAGTCTCGAAATGGCCGAGACGTAAAGATCGATATATTGGACGACTATATTCGGACTTCGGAAAGGTTCCGAGTGATTCGGGTATTTTTGGAGTACCGGAGAGTTACGGGAATTCGTGTTGGGCCTTAATGGGCCATACGGGAAAGGAGAGAAAGGCCCCAAAGGGTGGCCGCACCCCTCCCCATGGACTAGTCCGAATTGGACTAGGGAGGGGGGCGCCCCCTTCCTTCTTTCTGCTTCTCCCTTCCCTTCTCCTACTCCAACAAGGAAAGGTGGGAGTAGGACTCCCCCCTTGGCGCGCCCTCCTCCTAGGCCGGCCGCCTCCCCCTTGCTCCTTTATATACTGGGGCCGGGGGCACCCCATGGACACAACTATTGATCTATTGATCTCTTAGCCGTGTGCGGTGCCCCCCTCCACCATATTACACCTCGATAATATCGTAGCGGTGCTTAGGCGAAGCCCTGCGTCGGTAGAACATCATCATCGTCACCACGCCGTCGTGCTGACAAAACTCTCCCTCAACACTCGGCTGGATCGGAGTTCGAGGGACGTCATCGAGCTGAACGTGTGCTGAACTCGGAGGTGCCGTACGTTCGGTACTTGATCGGTCGGATCGTGAAGACGTACGACTACATCAACCGCGTTGTGTTAACGCTTCCGCTTTCGGTCTACGAGGGTACGTGGACAACACTCTCCCCTCTCGTTGCTATGCATCACCATGATCTTGCGTGTGCGTAGGAATTTTTTTGAAATTACTACGTTCCCCAACAGTGGCATCCGAGCCTGGTTTTATGCGTTGATGTTATGCACGAGTAGAACACAAGTGAGTTGTGGGCGATATAAGTCATACTGCTTACCAGCATGTCATACTTTGGTTCAGCGGTATTGTGAGATGAAGCGGCCCGGACCAACATTACGCGTACGCTTACGCGAGACCGGTTTCACCGTTGCGAGCACTCGTTGCTTAAAGGTGACTGGCGGGTGTCTGTCTCTCTCACTTTAGTTGAATCGAGTGTGGCTACGCCTGGTCCTTGCGAAGGTTAAAACAACACCAACTTGACAAACTATGGTTGTGGTTTTGATGCGTAGGTAAGAACGGTTCTTGCTAAGCCCGTAGCAGCCACGTAAAACTTGCAACAACAAAGTAGAGGACGTCTAACTTGTTTTTGCAGGGCATGTTGTGATGTGATATGGTCAAAGCATGATGCTAAATTTATTGTATGAGATGATCATGTTTTGTAACCGAGTTATCGGCAACTGGCAGGAGCCATATGGTTGTCGCTTTATTGTATGCAATGCAATCGCCCTGTAATGCTTTACTTTATCACTAAGCGGTAGCGATAGTCGTAGAAGCATAAGATTGGCGAGACGACAACAATGCTACGATGGAGATCAAGGTGTCGCGCCGGTGACGATGGTGATCATGACGGTGCTTCGGAGATGGAGATCACAAGCACAAGATGATGATGGCCATATCATATCACTTATATTGATTGCATGTGATGTTTATCTTTTATGCATCTTATCTGGCTTTGTCTGACGGTAGCATTATAAGATGATCCCTCACTAAATTATCAAAGTATAAGTGTTCTCCCTGAGTATGCACCGTTGCGAAAGTTCTTCGTGCTGAGACACCACGTGATGATCGGGTGTGATAGGCTCTACGTTCAAATACAACGGGTGCAAAATAGTTGCACACGCGGAATACTCAGGTTAAACTTGACGAGCCTAGCATATAACAGATATGGCCTCGGAACACGGAGACCGAAAGGTCGAGCGTGAATCATATAGTAGATATGATCAACATAGTGATGTTCACCATTGAAACTACTCCATCTCACGTGATGATCGGACATGGTTTAGTTGATATGGATCACGTGATCACTTAGAGGATTAGAGGGATGTCTATCTAAGTGGGAGTTCTCAAGTAATATGATTAATTGAACTTGAATTTATCATGAACTTAGTACCTGATAGTATCTTGCTTGTCTATGTTAATTGTAGATAGATGGCCCGTGCTGTGGTTCCGTTGAATTTTAATGCGTTCCTTGAGAAAGCAAAGTTGAAAGATGATGGTAGCAATTACACGGACTGGAAGCACCGCTGGGTGACAGACCTATTACAGGAGCAGATGCAGACGTTATGAACGTTTGGCTAGCTCAATATGATGACTACTTGATAGTTTAGTGCACCATGCTTAACGGCTTAGAATCGGGACTTCAAAGACGTTTTGAACGTCATGGACCATATGAGATGTTCCAGGAGTTGAAGTTAATATTTCAAGAAAATACCCGAGTTGAGAGATATGAAGTCTCCAACAAGTTCTATAACTAAAAGATGGAGGAGAATAGCTCAAGCAGTGAGCATGTGCTCAGATTGTCTGGGTACTACAATCGCTTGAATCAAGTGGGAGTTAATCTTCCAGATAAAATAGTGATTGACAGAATTCTCTAGTCACCATCACCAAGTTAGTAGAACTTCATGATGAACTATAGTATGCAAGGGATGACGAAAGTAATTCCCGAGCTCTTCGTGATGCTGAAATCGACGAAGGTAGAAATCAAGAAAAACATCAAGTGTTGATGGTTGACGAGACCACTAGTTTCAAGAAAAGGGCAAAGGGAAGAAGGGGAACTTCAAGAAGAACGGCATGCAAGTTGCTGCTCAAGTGAAGAAGCCTAAGTCTGGTCCTAAGACTGAGACTAAGTGCTTCTACTGCAAAGGGACTGGTCACTGGAAGCGGAACTACCCCAACTATTTGGTGGATAAGAAGGATGGCAAAGTGAACAAAGGTATATTGGATATACATGTTATTGATGTGTACTTTACTAGTGTTTATAGAAACCCCTCGGTATTTGATACTGGTTCAGTTGCTAAGAGTAGTGACTCGAAACGGGAGTTGCAGAATAAACAGAGACTAGTAAAAGGCGAGGTGACGATGTGTGTTGGAAGTAGTTCCAAGATTGATATGATCATCATCGCACACTCCCTATACTTTCGGGATTAGTGTTGAAACTAAATAAGTGTTATTTGGTGTTTGCGTTGAGCATGAATATGATTTGATCATGTTTGTTGCAATACGGTTATTCATTTAAATTAGAGAATAATTGTTGTTCTGTTTACATGAATAAAACCTTCTATGGTCATACACCCAATAAAATGGTTTGTTGGATCTCGATCGTAGTGATACACATATTCATAATAATGAAGCCAAAAGATGCAAAGTTAATAATGATAGTGCAACTTATTTGTGGCACTGCCGTTTAGGTCATATTGGTGTAAAGCGCATGAAGAAACTCCATACTGATGTGATTTTGGAATCACTTGATGCTTGCAAACCGTGCCTCATGGGCAAGATGACTAAAACGACGTTCTCCGAAACTATGGAGAGAGCAACAGATTTGTTGGAAATCATACATACAGATGTATGTGGTCCGATGAATATTGAGGCTCGTAGCAGGTATCATTATTTTCTGACCTTCACAGATGATTTGAGCAGATATGGGTATATCTACTTAATGAAACAGAAGTCTGAAACATTTGAAAAGTTCATATAATTTCAGAGTGAAGCGGAAAATCATCATAACAAGAAAATAAAGTTTCTACAATCTGATCGTGGAGAAGTGTATTTGAGTTACGAGTTTGGCCTTCAGTTAAAACAATGTGAAATAGTTTCACTACTCACGCCACCTGGAACACCACGGTGTAATGGTGTGTCCGAACATCGTAACCGTACTTTATTAGATATGGTGCGATATATGATGTCTCTTACCGATCTACCACTATCGTTTTGGGGTTATGCATTAGAGACAGCTGCATTCACGTTAAATAGGGTACCATCTAAATCCGTTGAGACGACATCTTATGAACTGTGGTTTGGCAAGAAACCAAAGTTGTCGTTTCTTAAAGTTTGGGGTTGCGATGCTTATGTGAAAAGGTTTCATCCTGATAAGCTCAAACCCAAATCGGAGAAATGTGTCTTCATAGGATACCCAAAGGAGACAGTTGGGTACACCTTCTATCACAGATCCGAAGGCAAGACATTCGTTGCTAAGAATGGATCCTTTCTAGAGAAGGAGTTTCTCTCGAAAGAAGTGAGTGGGAGGAAAGTAGAACTTGATGAGGTAACTGTACCTCATCGCTTATTGGAAAGTAGTTCATCACAGAAACCGGTTCCTGTGACACCTACACCAATTAGTGAGGAAGTTAATGATGATGATCATGAAACTTCAGATCAAGTTGTTACTGAACCTCGTAGGTCAACCAGAGTAAGATCCGCACCAGAGTGGTACGGTAATCCTGTTCTGGAGGTTATGTTACTAGACCATGACGAACCTACGAACTATGAAGAAGCGATGGTGAGCCCAGATTCCGCAAAATGGCTTGAGGCCATGAAATCTGAGATGGGATCCATGTATGAGAACAAAGTATGGACTTTGATTGACTTGCCCAATGATCGGCGAGCCATAAAAAATAAATGGATCTTCAAGAGGAAGACGGACGCTGATAGTAGTGTTACTATCTACAAAGCTAGACTTGTCGGAAAAAGGTTTTTGACAAAGTTCAAAGTGTTGAATACGATGAGATTTTCTCACTCGCAGCGATGCTTAAGTCTGTCCGAATCATGTTAGCAATTGCCGCATTTTATGAAATCTGGCAAATGGATAAACAAAACTGCATTCCTTAATGGATTCATTAAAGAAGAGTTGTATATGATGCAACCAGAAGGTATTGTCAATCCTAAAGGTGCTAACAAAATATGCAAACTCCAGCGATCCATCTATGGACTGGTGCAAGCATCTCGGAGTTGGAATATACGCTTTGATAAGTTGATCAAAGCATATAGTTTTATACAGACTTGCGGTGAAGCCTGTATTTACAAGAAAGTGAGTGGGAGCACTACAACATTTCTGATAAGTATATGTGAATGACATATTGTTGATCGGAAATAATGTAGAATTATTCTGCAAAGCATAAAGGAGTGTTTGAAAGGAGTTTTTCAAAGAAAGACCTCGGTGAAGCTGCTTACATATTGAGCATCAAGATCTATAGAGATAGATCAAGACGCTTGATAAGTTTTTTCAATGAGTACATACCTTAACAAGATTTTGAAGTAGTTCAAAATGGAACAGTCAAAGAAAGAGTTTCTTGCCTGTGTTACAAGGTGTGAAATTGAGTAAGACTCAAAGCCCGACCACGGCAGAAGATAGAAAAAGAATGAAAGTCATTCCCTATGCCTCGGCCATAGGTTCTATAAAGTATGCCATGCTGTGTACCAGATCTATTGTATACCCTACACTGATTTTGGCAAGGGAGTACAATAGTGATCTAGGAGTAGATCACTGGACAGCGGTCAAAATTATCCTTAATGGAATAAGGATATGTTTCTCGATTATGGAAGTGACAAAAGGTTCGTCGTAAAGGGTTACGTTGATGCAAGTTTTGACACTAATCTAGATGACTCTAAGTCTCGGTCTAGATACATATTGAAAGAGGGAGCAATTAGCTAGAGTAGCTCCGTGCAGAGCATTGTAGACATAGAAATTTGCAAAATACTTACGGATCTGAATGTGACAGACCCGTTGACTAAAATTATCTCACAAGCAAAACATGATCACACCTTAGTACTCTTTGGGTGTTAATCACATAAGCGATGTGAACTAGATTACTGACTCTAGTAAACCCTTTGGGTGTTGGTCACATGACGATGTGAACTATGGGTGTTAATCACATGGTGATGTGAACTATTGATGTTAAATCACATGGCGATGTGAACTAGATTATTGACTCTAGTGCAAGTGGGAGACTGAAGGAAATATGCCCTAGAGGCAATAATAAAGTTATTATTTATTTCCTTATATCATGATAAATGTTTATTATTCATGCTAGAATTGTATTAACTGGAAACTTGATACATGTGTGAATACATAGACAAACAGAGTGTCACTAGTATGCCTCTACTTGACTAGCTCGTTGATCAAAGATGGTTATGTTTTCTAGCCATAGACATGAGTTGTCATTTGATTAACGGGATCACATCATTAGGAGAATGATGTGATTGACTTGACCCATTCCGTTAGCTTAGCACTCGATCGTTTAGTATGTTGCTATTGCTTTCTTCATGACTTATACATGTTCCTATGACTATGAGATTATGCAACTCCCGTTTACCGGAGGAACACTTTGTGTGCTACCAAACGTCACAACGTAACTGGGTGATTATAAAGGTGCTCTACAGGTGCTTCCAAAGGTACTTGTTGGGTTGGCGTATTTCGAGATTAGGATTTGTCACTCCGATTGTCGGAGAGGTATCTCTGGGCCCACTCGGTAATGCACATCACTATAAGCCTTGCAAGCATTGCAACTAATGAGTTAGTTGCGGGATGATGTATTACGGAACGAGTAAAGAGACTTGCCGGTAACGAGATTGAACTAGGTATTGAGATACCGATGATTGAATCTCGGGCAAGTAACATACCGATGACAAAGGGAACAACGTATGTTGTTATGCGGTCTGACCGATAAAGATCTTCGTAGAATATGTGGGAGCCAATATGAGCATCCAGGTTCCGCTATTGGTTATTGACCGGAGACGTGTCTCGGTCATGTCTACATAGTTCTCGAACCCGTAGGGTCCGCACGCTTAAAGTTAGATGACGGTTATATTATGAGTTTATGTGTTTTGATGTACCGAAGGAGTTCGGAGTCCCGGAGGAGATCAGGGACTTGACGAGGAGTCTCGAAATGGTCGAGACGTAAAGATCGATATATTGGACGACTATATTCGGACATCGGAAAGGTTCTGAGTGATTCGGGTATTTTTCGGAGTACCGGAGAGTTACGGGAATTCTTATTGGGCCTTAATGGGCCATACGGGAAAGGAGAGAAAGGCCCCAAAGGGTGGCCGCACCCCTCCCCATGGACTAGTCCGAATTGGACTAGGGAGGGGGGGCGCCCCCTTCCTTCTTTCTCCTTCTCCCTTCCCTTTTCCTACTCCAACAAGGAAAGGAGGGGTCCTACTCCCGGTGGGAGTAGGACTCCCCCCTTGGCGCGCCCTCCTCCTAGGCCGGCCGCCTCCCCCTTGCTCCTTTATATACGGGGGCAGGGGGCACCCCATGGACACAACAATTGATCTATTGATCTCTTAGCCGTGTGCGGTGCCCCCCTCCACCATATTACACCTCGATAATATTGTAGCGGTTCTTAGGCGAAGCCCTGCGTCGGTAGAACATCATCATCGTCACCACGCCATCGTGCTGACGAAACTCTCCCTCAACACTCGGCTGGATCGGAGTTCGAGAACCGTCATCGAGCTGAACGTGTGCTGAACTCGGAGGTGCCGTACGTTCGGTACTTGATCGGTCGGATCGTGAAGACGTACGACTACATCAACTGCGTTGTGTTAACGCTTCTGCTTTCGGTCTAGGAGGGTACGTGGACAACACTCTCCCCTCTCGTTGCTATGCATCACCATGATCTTGCGTGTGCGTACGATTTTTTTTGAAATTACTACGTTCCCCAACAGCCCCCAAGGAGGAGAAAGACGCGAAGACGCCTCCATCGCCCCATCTAGTGGATTTGAGGTTTCCCTCCGGAGCCAAAGCCGTGGGGAGGAGGAGCACTTTCACGACGATGCTTCCAAGAAAGATCGTGGCACCCGCGCGCATCGCCGTCGCCGGCTCCGGTGAAGCCGGAGCAAGGATTTATCCCGAAGATGTGCCGACCACCTGTCACCACCGACCGCCGCAAACTAAGCACCACCCCTCCCAAGACCGATCTCATTCTGGCCACGGGATCCCATGATCCACCGCGACCAGAAACGCACCACCCCCTAGCAGAAAGTCGCCATCCACCACCGCAGCACCACCGCGGCCACCACCACCGGAGCAACCAACACCACATCGCCAAGAGCAGAACCAGATCGAGGAAACAGCTCGCACCAGATCCAGATCTGAGTTGCGAGCAAAGCAGCAGAGCAGACGAGCAGGTCCATCGCCCGCAGCACACCTCGTGCTCCAGAGCAGCAAACCCGGTATGCCCAGCTGGTTCCCGCGCCCGACGCACGCCAGTCGCCGCTGCGCCCAGCCGTCAGTCCGCGCCACACGCGCACATCTGGAGCCGAGCGCTGCCGCGCACACACACGTCGTCCACGCCCAGGCCACGCCTGGAGCCCGGACCGGGGCCGCCGCCCCGGCGCCCCACCCTCTATCGCCCGACGCGGCCATCTCGCGCCAGTCTGCAGCCACGCTAGATCCGTGCCAGCTCCGCATGCCGACCCGCACATAGCCGCGCCACGCGCTACCTCGCTCCCCCGGTGCAGCAGAGCACCGGTGCCACCCCAAGTCGCCGCCCGCCCGGTGCGCCCCGCCGAGCCGCGCGTCTCCACAGGGCCGGTCGTTCCGCACCACCCGGACGTCTCGTGGGGAGGGAAGAGTCCCATCGCCAATGTTGCACGCACATGCTTTGCCCCGCGGCGTCCCCTGGAGGCGGTGAGAGTGGGGAGAGACGAGGTGGGGGTGGCAGCGGTGGGGAGCTATGGTTGCGCCCGGGCTGCTCGCGGGAGCGGCACGGGGCTGTCTGTCACGGGAATTCACGGCCACCTATGGGACCAGGGAGGTCCCTTGCTGATTCGGCAGGGGGCGTCGCGTTGCACAAAGAGCAGACCGGCGTGGGGGCAGCACGGCACGGATCACACAAGGACTTTACCTAGGTTTGGGTCGCCGTGAGGCGTAAAACCCTACTCATGCTTTGGTGGATTGATAGTGGAAAGGTGGTGTCGGAGCGTAGTACACTTGCCCGGCAGGGGTTGCCTCAGGGCAGCAGCGGCTACGCACGTACGAGGGTGTGAGTTATCCAACCTTCTAACCCTTTCTACGGTTGCCATGGGCCTCCTTTTATAGATCAAGGGGTTACCATAGTGGCAAAGTAGTCATTATGCACTGATAAGATAGCAAACAGTGCTATCATACCTAACTCTGCGGGCTGACAGGGCGCATTAAATGCACTGCTCAATGTCACATTGTTGGTTGCCCGGCAAGGCTTGCCGGGCTATCTTGCCAGCTCCGCGCCTGCTCGCTTGACACGTCGCAGGACGGGTGTCGTCTGTGGGTTTCTTCTGTAGGAAATGGCTGACATGTGGCGAATGGCTTCCACTTAATCACTTTGCGGCTTGACACTGATGTCTGCTACGCAACTTTATTCTTGTAGACACGTGTTGGGCCTCCAAGCGCAGAGTTTTGTAGGACAGTAGCAATATTCCCTCAAGTGCATGACCTAAGGTTTATCAATCCGTGAGAGGTGTAGGATGAAGATGGTCTCTCTCAAACGACCCTAAAACCTAATACAAGAAATCTCTTGTGTCCCCAACACACCCAATACAATGGCAAATTGTATAGGTGCACTAGTTCGGCGAAGAGATGGTGATAAAAGTATAATATTGATGGTAGAAATATATTTTTATAATCTGAATAAATAAAAACAGCAAGGTAGCAAATAGTAAACAGGCACAAAAACGGTATTGCAATGCTTAAAAACAAGGCCTAGGGTCCGTACTTTCACTAGTGCAATCTCTCAACAGTGCTAACATAGTTGGATCATATGATTATCCCTCAAAGTACAATAAAAAATCACTCCCGAGTTCCTATTAGCGGAGAACAAAAGATAGGAATTATTTGTAGGGTACGAAGCCACATCAAAGCTGTTCTTTCCAATCGATCTATTCAAGAGTTCGTACTAAAATAACACAAAGCTATTGTTTCCGTTCGATCTATCCTAGAGTTGGTACTAGAATAACACCAAAGCAAGTTCATATTCATAATACTCACCACACAAAGAACTATAAAGAGACCCCAAAGTTTCCGTCGGAGAAAAACGTGCATCAACCCCTATGCGTAGATTACCCCAATATCACCGCAGGAATCCGCGAGTTGAATGCCATAACATATATCAAGTGAATCAATAAGATACCCCAATTGTCACCTCAAGTATTCATACCGCAAGACATATATCATGTGTTCTCATCTCTGAATATTCAATCCGACATGACAAAACTTCAAAGGGTAAAGATTCAATTCATCACAACAAGAGTATAGAGCGGAGAAACATCATATGATCCGACTATATTAACAAAGCCCATGATATAGATCACGAGAGAGAGAGAGAGAGATTAAACACATAGCTACTGGTACAAACCCTCAGCCCCGAGGGTGGACTACTCCCTCCTCATCGTGGTGGCCGCCGGGATGATGAAGATGGCCACCGGAGATGATTCCCCGCTCTGGCAGGGTGCCGGAACGGGGTCTAGATTGGTTTTCGGTGGCTACAGAGCCTTGCGGTGGCGGAACTTATGATCTAGGTTAACCTCGATGGGTTTCGGAATATTTGGGAATTTATAGTGTAAAGAGGGGGTGCGGGAGGCCACCGAGGTGGGCACAACCCACCTAGGCGCGCCAGGGGGCCCTGGTGCGCCCTGGTGGGTTGTGCCCCTTGTTGGTGTCAAAACCGGCGGATCTCGGGTCGGGGGTCCCGAACTGTGCGTCTAAGGTCGATAGTAGCAGGAGACAGGGGACACGATGTTTACCCAGGTTCGGGCCCTCTCTATGGAGGTAATACCCTACTTCCTGCTTGATTGATCTTGATGAATATGAGTATTACAAGAGTTGATCTACCACGAGATCGTAATGGCTAAACCCTAGAAGTCTAGCCTGTATGACTATGGTAATGAGTCTCCCCTTTCCGGACTAAGTCCTCTGGTTTACATAGACACCGGGGAGATCTAGGGTTACACAAGGTTGGTTACAAAGGAAAGGAATCTACATATTCGGTCGCCAAGCTTGCCTTTCACACCAAGGAGAGTCCCATTCGGACACGGGTGCAGTCTTCGGTCTTCGTACCTTCACGGCCCATCAGTCCGGCCCATGGCTATCAGGCCGGTCGCCCGAGGACCCCTTAGTCCAGGACTCCCTCACCCCCCTCGGGGCACCCCCCAGGTGCAGCTCTGGCCCATTGGGTTCCTTCTGGTCCAAAAAAATCTCGGTAAAGTTTCGTTGCGTTTGGATTCCATTTGATATTGATTTCCTGCGATGTAAAAAAAGCAAAAAAACAACAACTGGCACTAGGCAGACTAAGAATGATAAAATAATAGCATGAATACTTCATAAATTCTCATGTAGGTAAATGATATAAAGTTGCTATAAAATGATTGTAAAACACCCAAGAATGATAAAATAATAGCATGAATACTTCATAAATTATAGATACGTTGGAGACGTATCAGCATCCCCAAGCTTAATTCCTACTCGTTCTCGTGTAGGTAAATGATAAAAGAAATAATTTATGAAGTGTGAATGCTAGCAAAGTGCATAAGTTTGATCAATGATAATTTCAGTCACTTTTTCTAGCATCATAACAGCAATTCTTTCTTATAAACTTCTCATGTTATAGTGGCAACCAATTCACATGTTAAGGTTCAACCAATGAATTCTCCTGAAACTCAACAACCTATGTTCTTAGTCACCAAGCAATTCCAATTCAACCTATTCAATGGAGTTTAAGTAAGAGCTCCACATACTCAACCATCTTATAGTCTTCTATGATTGCTAACACTCACCGCATACACACGAGCAAAACATTTCAACCGGACACATAGAAAGATAGGGGCTTATTGTTTTGCCTCCCAATGTATTCACCTCAAGGGTGATGTCAACAATAATAACTCATGCTACCCATATTCAACTGGACATATGTGCCTAGATCTTTCCTCACCACATGATGCTTGCCAAAGGAGAAAAAATAAAAAGGAATAGAGAGAAAAACTTTGACTCTTTGCATAAAAGTAAATACTGAAAAGTAAAAGACAGGCCCTTCGCAGAGGGAAGTAGGGATTTGTAGAGGTGCCAGAGCTCAAAATTTTAAAACAGAGGTAAATGATATTTCGAGACATGCACCCTTCTCGTTTACTTCACGACCATCAGTTATTAATATCTTCCATGCTAAGCACGTTAGTGGCGGTTCCCAAGCGATAAAAGTAAAGGTTTACTCCCCCTCCACTAACAATCACATTCCATGGCTTGTCCGAAACAACGAGTGCCGTCCAAACCAACAACAGTCCCGGGGGTTTTGTTTAATTATTTTTGCATTTTTTAGTTCGGGACTAGGAATCCCTATTACCGCCCTTCTCATGCGATGGCGAGTGAATAAACACTCGCCCTGAGAATAACCCGCTTATCATGGAAGATACCGACCACCTCCTGTCGTTCCACGAATGATCCAGGCACACAAAAAGGATATTTATTTAGAATTTTTTAGAGGTGGCACATGCAAATTTACTTAGGACGGCAGGGTAATACCGGATATAGGTAGGTATGGTGGACTCTTGAAAATAAGCTTTGGGTTTAAGGGTTTTTGGATGCACAAGTAGTATCTCTACTTGGTGCGAAATTTTTGGCTAGCAAAGGTGGGGGCAAGCACCACATGTTGAAGGATCTATGACAATATAACTTCTATGTGAATATGAACAAACATAAAACATTACGTTGTCTTCCTTGTCCAACGTCAACAATTTTGGCATATAATATTTTGATGGGGGTTCACAATCACAAAAGATTTCCAAGATAGTGTATGTGCATGTGAAAGTTTTCTTCCTTATACTAATTATTTGTGCATTGCTTGTATGACCAATATTGTGATTGTCAAGCCTCAAAAAGATTCACTTTCTAAACCCAATGTGAAGCTACCACTAGCATGAAATGATTTCAACTTCATGACATTCAATTTATTCATCAATTTACTCATAGGATATAAGTGAAGCACAAGAGTAAATGACAAGCTACTCCAAATAGATATAAGTGAAGATCAAGCGAGTAGTTAAGTAAACATGTGGCTATGTGAAGAGACTCTTTTATTTAAAAAACTTTTAAATCTAAGTATTTTATTCAAACAGCAAGGAAAACAAAATAAAATGACATTCCAAGGATATCACAACTCATGTGAATAAGCAAAAACTTAGGCTCAACCGATACTAACAGATAATTGTTGAAGAAGAAAGGTGGGATGCCTACCGGGCCATCCCCAAGCTTAGATGCTTGAGACTTCTTGAAATTTTATCTTGGGGTGCCTTGGGCATCCCCAAGCTTGAGCTTTTGTGTCTCCTTAATTCCTCTCATATCACGGTTTTCCTAAATGTCAAAAGCTTCATCCACACAAAACTCAACAAGCACTCATGAGATATGTTAGTATAAACCAATGCAAAAACCTTATCATTCTCTACTGTAGCAAATCACTAAAATTATTATTCAACATTGCATACTAAATGCCTCTGCATATTTAATACTCCTATCCTCAAATAGAATCATTAAACAAGCAAACATATGCAAACAATGCAAACATAACAGCAATCTGCCAAAACAGTACAGTCTGTAAAGAATGCAAGAGTATCAATACTTATTCAACTCCAAAAATTATGAAAATTTACCACACTGTAGAAAATTTATCAGAGCTTATTATGAAAAAAGTTTCAACATTTTATCACATTCTGACTTTTCTAGGGAATTTTTGCAACAGTGGTAAACTTTCTGTTTTCAAACAGCAACATGTATACTTGCAAAATAAGCATGGCAAAGGCTATGCTTGACACTTTTATTGAAATAAAACATGAAAAACAATATTCTAAATAACAGCAAGTAAATCCTAACAAAATAAATTGATGCTCCAAGCAAAACACATATCATATGACGAATGAAAACATAGCTCTAAGTAAGGTTACCGATATTGTTGGAGACGAAAGAGGGGATGCCTTCTGGGGCATCCCCAAGCTTAGTTGCTTGGATCTTCCTTGGATATTACCTTGGGGTGCCTTGGGCATCCCCAAGCTTGGGGTCTTGTCGCTCCTTATTCTCCTCATATCGACATCTCACCCAAAACTTGAAAACTTCAATCACACAAAACTTAACGGAACTTCGTGAGATAGGTTAGTATGATAAAGAGCAAACCATTTCACTTTCGTACTGTCAAAGACCAAGATTCATAATTGTACTCACACAATTCCTACTGTAGCATAACATTATTACAATTTATATTGAGCAATATAAGCCATCGAAACTAGAAAACAAGCAAACAATGCATTGAAAACAGAATCTGTCAAAAACAGAACAATATGTAGTAATCTGTACTCAAACCATACTTCTGCTACTCCAAAAATTATGAAACAATTAGGACCACGTGATAAATTTGTATATTAAACTTCTGCAAAAAGAATCAACTCAAAAGTACTCTTCAGTTAAAAATAAGAATTATTTTCATGAGCTCAAAAGTTTTTGTTTTTTCAGCAAAATCAAAGCAACTATCACTCAACATGATCCCAAAGGCTTTACTTGGCACTTTATTGAAACAAAAGCAATAAAACATGATCAATACAGTAGCATAATCATGTGAAGATACAAAAACAGTAGGGGTAAATGTTGGGTTGTCTCCCAACAAGCGCTTTTCTTTAATGCCTTTTAGCTTCAATGATGCTCGCATAAAAGATAAGAATTGAAACATAAAGAGAGCATCATGAAGCATATGACTAGCACATTTAAGTCTAACCCACTTCCTATGCATAGGTATTTTTTGAGAAAACAACTTATGGGAACAAGAATCAACTAGCATAGTAAGGCAAAACAAGCACAACTTCAAGATTTGCAACACATAGAGAGGAAACTTGATATTATTGCAATACCTACAAGCATATGTTCCTCTCTCATAATAGTTTTCAGTAGCATCATGAATGAATTAAACAATATAGCTATCACATAATGCATTCTTTTCATGATTCACAAGCATAGAAATTTTATTACTCTCCACATAAGCAAATTTCTTCTCATCAATAGTAGTGGGAGCAAACTCAACAAAATAACTATCATGGGATTGAAAATTAAAATCATGATGACAAGTTTCATGGTTATCATTATTCTTTATAGCATACAGGTCATGACCATAATGATCATAGATAGGAACTTTGTTGTGATAATCAATTGTGACTTCTTCCAACATAGTGGAATCATCATTAAATAAAGTCATGACCTCTCCAAATCCACTTTCATCAATATAGTCATCATAAATAGGAGGCATGCTTTCATCATAATAAATTTGCACATCGAAACTTGGGGGACTAAAAATATCATCTTCATCAAACATAGCATCCCCAAGCTCATGGCTTTGCATATCACTAGCATCACGGATATTCAAAGAATTCATACTAACAACATTGCAATCATGCTCATCATTCAAATATTTTGTGCCAAGCATTTTATTGACTTCTTCTTCTAACAATTGAGCACAATTTTCCGAACCATCATTTTCAAGAAAGATATTATAAAGATGATCAATAATATGACGCAACCTAAATTCCATTTTTATGTAGTTTTCTTTTATGAACCAAACTAGTGATAAAACAAGAAACTAAAAGATTCAATTGCAAGATCTAAAGATATACCTTCAAGCACTCACCTCCCAGGCAACGGCGCCAGAAAAGAGCTTGATGTCTACTACATGACTTTATTCTTGTAGACACGTGTTGGGCCTCCAAGCGCAGAGTTTTGTAGGACAGTAGCAATTTTCCCTCAAGTGGATGACCTAATGTTTATCAATCCGTGAGAGGTGTCGGATGAAGATGGTCTCTCTCAAACGACCCTACAACCTAATAAAAGAAATCTCTTGTGTCCCCAACACACCCAATACAATGGCGAATTGTATAGGTGCACTAGTTCGGCGGAGAGATGGTGATAAAAGTATAATATTGATGGCACAAATATATTTTTATAATCTGAATAAATAAAAACAGCAAGGTAGCAAATAGTAAACGGGCACAAAAAGGGTATTGCAATGCTTAAAAACAAGGCCTAGGATCCGTACTTTCACTAGTGCAATCTCTCAACAGTGCTAACATAGTTGGATCATATGATTATCCCTCAAAGTACTAAAAGAATCACTCCCGAGTTCCTATTAGCAGAGAACAAAAGATAGGAATTGTTTTTAGGGTATGAAGCCACCTCAAAGCTATTCTTTCCGATCGATCTATTCAAGAGTTCGTACTAAAATAATACAAAGCTATTGTTTCCGTTCGATCTATCCTAGAGTTCGTACTAGAATAACACCAAAGCAAGTTCATATTCATAATACTCAATCCACACAAAGAACTATAAAGATACCCGAAAGTTTCCGTCGGAGAAAAACGTGCATCAACCCCTATGCATAGATTACCCCAATATCACTACGGGAATCCGTGAGTTGAATGCCATAACATATATCAAGTGAATCACTAAGATACCCCAATTGTCACCTCAAGTATTCATACCGCAAGACATATATCATGTGTTCTCATCTCTGAATATTCAATCCGACATGACAAAACTTCAAAGGGTAAAGATTCAATTCATCACAATGAGAGTATAGAGGGGAGAAACATCATATAATCCAACTATATTAACAAAGCCCATGATATAGATCATGAGAGAAAGAGACTAAACACATAGCTACTGGTACAAACCCTCAGCCCCGAGGGTGGACTACTCCCTCCTCATCGTGGAGGAAGCCGGGGTGATGAAGATGGCCACCGGAGATGATTCCCCGCTCTGGCAGGGTGCCGGAACGGGGTCTAGATTGGCTTTCGGTGGCTACTTCTGATCTAGGTTAACCCCAATGGGTTTTAGAATATTTGGGAATTTATAGTGTAAAGAGGGGGTGCGGGAGGCCACCGAGGTGGGCACAACCCACCTGGGCGCGCCAGGGGCCCCTGGCTCGCCCTGGTGGGTTGTGCCCCCCTCGGGGCACTCCCAGGTGCAGCTCTGGCCCATTGGGTTCCTTCTGGTCCAAAAAAAATCTCCGTAAAGTTTCGTTTTGTTTGTACTCCGTTTGACATTGATTTCATGCGACGTAAAAAACAAGCAAAAAACAGCAAGTGGTACTAGGCACTGGGTCAATAGGTTAGCCCCAAAAATGATATAAAGTTGCTATAAAATGATTGTAAAACAGCCAAGAATGATCAAATAATAGCATGAATACTTCATAACTTATAGATACATTGGAGACGTATCACACACCGCATTGATCGACGACGTGGGTCATTGTCGAGGGGTTGGTGAGGTGCTTTTGCTCCCGTGAGCCCCGGTAGGCCCTGCTGGGGCGCTTTGGTTGTTCTTTCTGGGGGTGGCCTTGCCCCTTGCCAGGCTCGCCTGCCCGGCAAGGGAGGCTTTTCTCTTGTCGATAGCCTGCTTCTCTGGTTTGATCTTGGTAGCGACCCGACCCGAATGGATCAAGTCTCTGTGCTTAAGTGTCATCCCTGGATCGGTATGCTGACACACACAGTACTCGAGGATTTATAACAGAGGTAAATCACATGTATAAAGTAACGTAAATACTATTACCTCAATCCAAATAGCGGAAGTAACAAGGTTGTGGATTCCCATCAACACCAACGGCAAAGTTGAGTGTAGAAATCGTAACCCTAACGTATCACTTACTCGTCGTAAGAATCCTGCAACATGAAACGTTGCAGCCCGAAAACGGGTCAGCACATGGAATATGCTGGCAAATTCACACCATAGAGAAATGATGAACAAGGGCTATCACTACATGCATATATGGCTGGTGGAAAAGCTCTATGGTTATAATGTTTTTGCGAAAAGCCAATTTTTCCCTACTGCAAAGGAATAAATTTTGTTTAACTAGCATTGTGGTTGTGAAACATTGAGATGGTTGAGAGCATCTCAATCCCAATTAAGAACGTGATTAAACCCAAATCAAATTTAAATTAAGTAACATGATGAGATCAACGGGATAATCCAAGAACTAGATACTCAAGATGTCCATAACCGGGGACACGGCTAACCATGATTAGTTTGTACACTCTGCAGAGGTTTGCGCACTTTTCCCCACAAGACTCGATCTCCTCCGTTGGATTACTCGCACTACCTGGTGTTTGAGTAACGGATGACCGAGACACAGTCTTTCAGAAGTGTTTGCACCTTACGTATGGGTAGACAGTTACACCTACTTTCCCCTACATCTGCTAGTCTACCACTGTAAGAGTTCACACAACTTAGTCAACTATGCTAGAGCCCATAATAGCTTGTGGCTGCACACGGAAGTTTCTAGCATGAATAATCTCATGATTCCTTTGAACCTGGGTGGCGGTCCAAAAGAAAAACAGGCAATCCTGGAATACCCAGGTACCTCAATCCACCCAGATGTGAGTTTTAGTTGCCACCTTAAGTAAACCATTATTAACAATCTCACATCTGTCATGAATATCACTCAAACCCAATCCACGTCTACGAGCATAGCATGGCAATATAATAGCAAACGTAGAAGTAACTCCCAAGGGTTTGATAAAAGAACAGGTGATAGGTACTACCTCAACTACTTCCCAACACCCACAATTTAATTAGATCCTAATCATGCAATGTTTGAGGAATAGATCTAATGCAATAAAAACTGGGTATGGAAGGTATATGATCAAAGTGTTACTTGCCTGCAATGTTGATGAAGATGATTCGCACTCAATACTCTGGATAGATCTACTCGTCACACTCCGGTCAATCTATCGTGAGCAAGCAATAGCAACCATACATAAGCAATCACTCAAAAGATCAGAAAGAACGAGGGAAACAATTCGGAAAAACTTCAAAACCAAGCAAATAACTCTTGCAACATAAAACAATTTCTAACAGTACCAAAATTATGTGAATTTGGACTTATCAGAAAGTTTAGGTCAAGAGCTGCGAATTGCAAAAAGAATCAACTCAAACGGAGTTATAAAACTCAAGTTACGATCAAACGAAGTTTGAATACAAATCTGTTTGAATTCAAATTTTAAAACTTTCAGAAACATGTTTAAGTTGTTTTACTGGATAGAGGAGATCATAACGAAGAAGTGGGCGTTGGTTTCGTTGGATTTGGACAAACGAGTAAAAAGTTGTGGACGTTTGAAGATCAAGGGCTAATCTGTAAATAAAAATTATTCACAGTTGGGTCCCTGGCCGAAAATAACAGAAAAAGAAAAGAAAAAAAACTAAAAAGTGAACGTTCATTACTGAACGCTAACTAACGAATGTTCATCAAATAAAAAAAAGTTAAAAAAACAAAACGAAATCTGGATCGTTCGATCCAGATCCAACGGACGGGAGGCGGCGGTTACCACGGCGATCGCCGGAGTCGGGGAGGACGACGGCGGCAGCTTCGGTCTCGGCCGGAGCGGCGGCTCCGTGCGTCGCGAGAGGCGGCGAAGAGCACAGGGAGGGGCGGCGTGGAGCGGCGGTTGCAGTGGTGGCGTCGGCGGCGGTCGACGGCGACGAGGGCCGCGGCTACGGCTTCCGGCGGCGGCGGCGCGGGCTCTGGCGGCTCGGGCTCCGAGGGAAACGGGGCCGGGGCGCGCCTTTTAAGAGGGGGGCGAGGAGGTGGCGTGGGGAAGGGGGCAGAGGAGGCCGGAGGCGGCACGACGTCCATGGCGGCGGCGGTCGGTGTGCGGGAGCCGGAGTCCGGGCAGGGGTCGGGGACGCGCGGGGCTGGGCTGGCTGGGCCGCGGCCTGGCTGGGTGCTGGGCCGGCCCAGTCGGCGAACAGAAGTTTTTTTTTAAGAAACAGAGAAACAAAAATAATAAAAAACAAAAGAAATAAAATATTATATAGGCATATAATATATCAAAATTTTCAGAAAATTATTTCCTACAAGTTGATCATTTTTCTAAAGTCAAATAAAGTCCTCAAAAATTCAAATAAATCAAACAGTGCTTCTGCCTTAATAAAATCCAATAAAAATCATTTTAAATATACCAAAATGATTTCAAATTTATTTCTCTCCAATTTTCTGATGTAGGGAATCATGTTACCCTATTTTCTATATATTTTTATTTTGGAGAAAATAATTTGAATAAAACTTAAATAACTCCAATATTGAAAGATAATTTCAATGGGACTTTGAATTTAATCCTTTGAAACTCCCAACTCATATTTCATATGTTTTGAAGAAGTCATTTTATCTTCTCTCGTGAAAATCATTGAGTTGCATAAAGTTTCAGAATTGGAAATATTCTCAAATGAAATTCAAATATTTTCAACACCCCTTTTCATTTAAATAAATGGAAGAAGTCATGTCATCTTCTCTCGAGGGTTTTGTGATGAAAAGAATTTGAATTCATGGAGATCATAAAAGCAAAATGAAAGTTTGGAAAGTCCTTTTATTCCCTCTCATTTAACTTTCAAAAGATTTCGAATTTCACTCACTTTCAGTCAATCAATCACACAACAATCCAACAAACAATCAAATCTATCTATTTATTATAAAATTCCAAAATTTAGAATTTTGGGATGTTACAAACCTACCACCCTTAAAATGAATCTCGTCCTCGAGATTTGGAGAGGCTAGAAAGAAATAGGTTAGGATTTGGGGTCTTCTCAAAATCCATCGATCATCACCGGGGTCTGGGGTGCTACCACCCTTAGAAGCATGGTTACGGTCGCATCAATACTCATATACTCCATCCTTATCCTTGACAGGGTCGGTCTTCTCAGATCTTTAGTATAATTCCTTCTCTGGACTCTTCAGGTAGTGGCATAACCTTTACCACAATTCTTCTGTCCTTTCATCTTGGTAAGGTTCTTCCATGACTCGGTCTTCATAGCTGACGGGTCTGGCGCCAATACTAAACAACTATCGACATCTCATGGTGGTCAACAATTTACGGTTTCTCCAGCAGGAAATGGGTCTGGGTTGAACCTCACCGTATAACCTACGGTTGGCAACAACTGCCGTGTACAAGGGACAATACCTATACCATTCTAAGGTTTAAACAAGGTTTAAATCGTCGTCACTCTACTATAGGTAAGTCACTCAGATTTACCATCCCGTATAGCAAGGCGAATAATAAGAGTAAGTCGGTATGGTGATCAATCCATCCCGCACCCAAATCATTACCTTGTACATGGTTTAGCGAATCTCGCATTCTAACACTCGGTCATCCTCGCAAGCATTGCAGAATTTCTCTTGTCGATGAACCAAGTTCGGATAAATCCATGGATTCTGCAAGCCAAACAAACATCTATCGTTCCTTCCCAACCCTCAGGTTTTGCGTAACTCCTATAAGATCGTTTGTCGATAAAATCGTAACTTCTTCCAGGGTTTTTCCTTCAGCAAGAATGTGCTTGCTTCTTGGCAGGTCCTGGGGCCTGTGGGTTATGGCCCATCTCATCACTTGTAAACCTTGAACTCATCATCGGGCAACTGATCCTTAATCCAACATCGAACTTCCTGGTATTCTTAAATCCATCCAATTGTACTGTCTTCCTTCCTTCTATTGGCACCAAACTAGGACATGATTACTCAGACTCATCATGGAATTTCCATTGATACATATTTCCAACATCATACCTCCTTTATATCCAATAGTACTTCATCTCTTCATCCTCGGGGAATATCCCACATACTGAGAAAAAAACTTATACTTATGAAGTCCATACTCCACTTCGTGGAACATCATTATCCTTTGCAGGGTCAAGCGTCCTTACAGGGGAATATTGGCCATCTCTGCATGGCACTTCTTCAACTGGGAAACATGAAACACATCATGAACTCCTAACAGTCCTTCGGGTGACTCCAGCTTGTTGGCCACTTCACCCATACGCTCCAAAACTCGGTATGGTCCTACAAATCTCGAGGTTAACTTTCCCTTAACTCCAAATAGTTTAACTCCTCGCAGAGGGACACACGAAGACATGCTCTGTCTCCAATTTCATGGACTACCTCCTTTACATCCAATACTACTCCATACCCTCATATTCTTGGGGTATCCAACATATCGTGATAAACTCATACTTATTTTGTTCGAAATCCACTTCGTGGAATATCATTACCTTTTTTCCAAGGGTCAAGTTTCCTCACAGGGTACTACCACCTTTAAGATGCACAATCTTCCATAGACCATATTTCTCATATCCTCGAAAATGGTCAAAATCTTTCCTCCTAGAGTAACAACTCATAAAATCCAAATCAATACCAATGATGCTAACTTTATTGCTTCTCAAATTATTACAATCTCCTGCATTCCATTACATGCCTCAACCCGACACGTCACAAATAAAAGAAATGTCCACACTACTACTACTATATTTCTCGTTGCACTCATCTATTTATCACAAGTCTCCGTCTCCTTGGGGCATTCTCTGGCAAAGTTCCCTGCTTCATCACAACGGAAACATATTACTTCTGACATATCTCGAGGTTTCCTTGTGATTATATAGCCTCCTGGGGTCCTCATCTTCCCTTTTGGGCAATCATTGAAGTAGTGCCCTGAATTTTTTTGCACCTGAAACATGTGATATGACTCAGGTCCTTTTTTTGTAGAAATTGGGTTGTTCCTGGGATCCAATCTACTTCTCTTCTTGGACTTTTCCGTTCCAATCAGGGCTTCTATTTCCTGTGGGTCATACTCTACTTCCTCTGTCGGGAATTCTACTGAATCCCCATTCAGACAATTTTGGGAGATGTGTCCTTCTTCTCCACATGAATAGCATGACTTGGTGCAGGGTTTATTTGGTTCTTCTTTGGGTGTGTCCTCCACCTCTTCCTTCATCACAGATTCCTCTAAAATTTCCATGAGGGCTCTTTTCATTGCTTCTTTCTTCTGCTGGATGGTCCTTTGTACCATGGGGTAGATGTGAAACTGAGCAGGGTAGTGGGTAGTCCCTTCACACAAGAAACAAGTGATCTGCCTAGTTGGGCATTCTTCAGCTGGGTGACTTCCTTCACAATTAGGGCATTCATCCTTGTGTTCCTTATGGTTGTGTCCTATTTCTCCACAAGGCTTGTATGCACAAGGTTTCTTCATATCCTTTCCATAAGGCCTCAACTTCTGGGACACAAGACGAGATCTTTGTAGAGTCCACTTAAATTCTTTCCAAGTGGTTACTCCTTGCCATCCATTGATGGTTTGGTACATCCTCCACCAAGTAGCAGCACCTCTTTCAAAACATTGAAGAGCATGCCGGGTCATATCCTTTCCGACCATAGGGTTATTCTTCATGTGATCCTCCATGTTTTGAATCCATCGGTCCGTCTCCAATTGACTCATCGGTCCAGAAAATACAAGCTCCTCTCCATTCATCCTCTGTTGGGTCCATGGGTTTGGGGTGAGATAAGAGAGGGCGAGAGGGATGCACACAATACAAACAATAGTTTTGAAGAGACAGGTTTTTATTGTGGTTGTCGGAAAAACAACAAACAAATGACAGCTCACAAACGTCGCATCTAACGTAGGTATAACAGGGGTTTGGTCTTCTAAAGGTCTAAGTCTTCAGCGTCGCCAAACTCTTCAAGTCTTGTTAATGTCTCCGATGGCTTATTCTAATCATGCTTGTCCTTCTCAAGTTCTTTTGCCAAATCATCTCTGTTGACGCGAAGTCTCTCGTGACGTCCTTTAATATTTTTGGAGTTGCGCTCCAACTTCTGGGTCTCAACATCCTTGACATGAACCATGATCCTACTGTCCTTCAGTTCCTGACGAGTCTCCGTTATCTCAAGGTTTTGCTCTTCCATCATGGCTACTTTCAGCTTCTAGGTCCTGAGTTCTTCATGAAATGCTTACTTGTCAAATACTGCTTCCTGAAGGTTCATCTTTAAACTTCCTGATGTAACACTCCAGATCCTGGTGATACTCCGGTCTAAAGTTAAAACTTCATCTTGCTGATAGGTGTTCCATCAGCCTTCTACCATCCAATCCTTCCATGCATCTGCATGCTTAACTCCGCACGGTGACAATAGCATAAACGGGTAATAACACCATGGTCAGCCGTGTCTATGCCCATGTTACTGCCATGAGCTTTCATTCCATAACTGATATCCCTTGTCTTTGGGTTTTCTTAACAAAAACTTTGAGTTCTAATGCTCCATGTTCCGGTCTTTCTCCGGTACACCTTGGTCTCGGGTATTGACGGCTTCCATAGTCTGCCAAGTTCCATAAGGGTAACCTTCCTAGGTCATACACATCTGGCAATTCTTCAGAGCCTTCAAATTCTCCCAGTCTTCGGAGTCTTCAACCGTTGTAGTTTCCATCATAATGCACGGTAAAATCCTCTTCATTCCGAATGGTCTTAGTTGTCCGATATCCTGTACTTCTTGAAGTGGTCTCATCAGTCAAATCTTCGAGTGGTCAAAAGGGGAAAGGGGTATGGTCTCACTAATAGGGAGTATTTGAATAAGACTCAAAAAAGGAGAGAGGTAAAAGATCTTTTTGAAAAGGAAAGTTGTAGAGAAAAAAATTTCCTATGGGCTTGCCAGTTTCTAGGGTCACGTCCTACAGTCAACATGTGCTCTGATACCATCTTGTAGCGACCCGACCCAAATGGATCAAGTCTCTGTGCTTAAGTGTCATCCCTGGATCGGTATGCTGACACACACAGTACTCGAGGATTTATAACAGAGGTAAATCACATGTATAAAGTAACGTAAATACTATTACCTCAATCCAAATAGCGGAAGTAACAAGGTTGTGGATTCCCATCAACACCAACGGCAAAGTTGAGTGTAGAAATCGTAACCCTAACGTATCACTTACTCGTCGTAAGAATCCTGCAACATGAAACGTTGCAGCCCGAAAACGGGTCAGCACATGGAATATGCTGGCAAATTCACACCATAGAGAAATGATGAACAAGGGCTATCACTACATGCATATATGGCTGGTGGAAAAGCTCTATGGTTATAATGTTTTTGCGAAAAGCCAATTTTTCCCTACTGCAAAGGAATAAATTTTGTTTAACTAGCATTGTGGTTGTGAAACATTGAGATGGTTGAGAGCATCTCAATCCCAATTAAGAACGTGATTAAACCCAAATCAAATTTAAATTAAGTAACATGATGAGATCAACGGGATAATCCATGAACTAGATACTCAAGATGTCCATAACCGGGGACACGGCTAACCATGATTAGTTTGTACACTCTGCAGAGGTTTGCGCACTTTTCCCCACAAGACTCGATCTCCTCCGTTGGATTACTCGCACTACCTGGTGTTTGAGTAACGGATGACCGAGACACAGTCTTTCAGAAGTGTTTGCACCTTACGTATGGGTAGACAGTTACACCTACTTTCCCCTACATCTACTAGTCTACCACTGTAAGAGTTCACACAACTTAGTCAACTATGCTAGAGCCCATAATAGCTTGTGGCTGCACACGGAAGTTTCTAGCATGAATAATCTCATGATCCCTTTGAACCTGGGTGGCGGTCCAAAAGAAAAACAGGCAATCCTGGAATACCCAGGTACCTCAATCCACCCAGATGTGAGTTTTAGTTGCCACCTTAAGTAAACCATTATTAACAATCTCACATCTGTCATGAATATCACTCAAACCCAATCCACGTCTACGAGCATAGCATGGCAATATAATAGCAAACGTAGAAGTAACTCCCAAGGGTTTGATAAAAGAACAGGTAATAGGTACTACCTCAACTACTTCCCAACACCCACAATTTAATTAGATCCTAATCATGCAATGTTTGAGGAATAGATCTAATGCAATAAAAACTGGGTATGGAAGGTATATGATCAAAGTGTTACTTGCCTGCAATGTTGATGAAGATGATTCGCACTCAATACTCTGGATAGATCTACTCGTCACACTCCGGTCAATCTATCGTGAGCAAGCAATAGCAACCATACATAAGCAATCACTCAAAAGATCAGAAAGAACGAGGGAAACAATTCGGAAAAACTTCAAAACCAAGCAAATAACTCTTGCAACATAAAACAATTTCTAAAAGTACCAAAATTATGTGAATTTGGCCTTATCAGAAAGTTTAGGTCAAGAGCTGCGAATTGCAAAAAGAATCAACTCAAACGGAGTTATAAAACTCAAGTTACGATCAAACGAAGTTTGAATACAAATCTGTTTGAATTCAAATTTTAATACTTTCAAAAACATGTTTAAGTTGTTTTACTGGATAGAGGAGATCATAACGAAGAAGTGGGCGTTGGTTTCGTTGGATTTGGACAAACGAGTAAAAAGTTGTGGACGTTTGAAGATCAAGGGCTAATCTGTAAATAAAAATTATTCACAGTTGGGTCCCTGGCCGAAAATAACAGAAAAAGAAAAGAAAAAAAACTAAAAAGTGAACGTTCATTACTGAACGCTAACTAACGAATGTTCATCAAATAAAAAAACGTTAAAAAAAACAAACGAAATCTGGATCGTTCGATCCAGATCCAACGGACGGGAGGCGGCGGTTACCACGGCGATCGCCGGAGTCGGGGAGGACGACGGCGGCAGCTTCGGTCTCAGCCGGAGCGGCGGCTCCGGGCGTCGCGGGAGGCGGCGAAGAGCACGGGGAGGGGCGGCGTGGAGCGGCGGTTGGAGTGGTGGCGTCGGCGGCGGTCGACGGCGACGAGGGCCGCGGCTACGGCTTCCGGCGGCGGCGGCGCGGGCTCTGGCGGCTCGTGCTCCGAGGGAAACGGGGCCGGGGCGCGCCTTTTAAGAGGGGGGGCGAGGAGGTGGCGTGGGGAAGGGGGCAGAGGAGGCTGGAGGCGGCACGGCGTCCATGGCGGCGGCGGTCGGCGTGCGGGAGCCGGAGTCCGGGCGGGGGTCGGGGACGCGCGGGGCTGGGCTGGCTGGGCCGCGGCCTGGCTGGGTGCTGGGACGGCCCAGTCGGCGAACAGAAGTTTTTTTTAAGAAACAGAGAAATGAAAATAATAAAAAACAAAAGAAATAAAATATTAGATAGGCATATAATATATCAAAATTTTCAAAAAATTATTTCCTACAAGTTGAACATTTTTCTAAAGTCAAATAAAGTCCTAAAAAATTCAAATAAATCAAACAGTGATTCTGCCTTAATAAAATCCAATAAAAATCATTTTAAAAATACCAAAATGATTTCAAATTTATTTCTCTCCAATTTTCTGATGTAGGGAATCATGTTACCCTATTTTCTATATATTTTTATTTTGGAGAAAATAATTTGAATAAAACTCAAATAACTCCAATATTGAAAGATAATTTCAATGGGACTTTGAATTTAATCCTTTGAAACTCCCAACTCATATTTCATATGTTTTGAAGAAGTCATTTTATCTTCTCTCGTGAAAATCATTGAGTTGCATAAAGTTTCAGAATTGGAAATATTCTCAAATGAAATTCAAATATTTTCAACACCCCTTTTCATTTAAATAAATGGAAGAAGTCATGTCATCTTCTCTCGAGGGTTTTGTGATGAAAAGAATTTGAATTCATGGAGATCATAAAAGGAAAATGAAAGTTTGGGAAAGTCCTTTTATTCCCTCTCATTTAACTTTCAAAAGATTTCGAATTTCACTCACTTTCAGTCAATCAATCACACAACAATCCAACAAACAATCAAATCTATCTATTTATTATAACATTCCAAAATTTAGAATTTTGGGATGTTACACTGATCTGCATGTTGGCCCTTCAAATCTCTTGTACATCTTGGCTCGTGCTTCAATCTTGTTCCCGTGCCTGTGCATAGTCTGGGCAACAGACCCAGGGTTTGTTGCACCAACAGAAGTCCCCGGGCCTGCCCCGAACGCGCTGCCGAGCGTCATCGGGGTAGGGCCTAATAAGTGCACAGGAGAGGGTCGCTGAAGAGGCTGGTTTCTTGAAGTCTTCTATGCTCCTTCATTAGCTTTGATTCCGGGCCAGTTTCCGGTTTCTCCGCGCGTCGTGTAAAGCCAATAGTGGTGGGGCCACTCCAGTAATGGCCCGTGAATGACTTTAACGCACGGGGTAGAAACAGCCAATTCACTCTTCCCACCATGCCCTTAACATTGGCCATGTATGTTGCATGCATCGTGGGGGGTAGGTAATGGAGGCGCGTGGCGCGGGAGAGCATCATGGTGAGGGCCCGGTCATCTTGAATTGGCGGAAGAAGACGGTGGTCGTCCATTGATGGAGCAGCCCCCCTCCTCACCCCGCCTATAAAAGGAGGGGCAGAGAAGGGTGGAGTCACTCATCTTCGCATCCTTTCTCTTCTTATCTTCTGCTTTTACTTGTCATGTTGAGGAGACAGCTTGGGGCCAGCCCCCGAGCTCCGTCTTGAAGCTTTCCCTGGATCTGAGAGGGAGATTCAGTCGGTGCGGCGACAATGCCAGGGGTGGCGATCCCGGCGTCCTTGCCGCCCGGCCGCCCGTGACCTTGACTTCAGTGGGAGGGGACGCGAATGACACCATGTCGTGGCTTGAAGTGGGCATGGCGTGTGGTAGTCAATCGCTCTCCATTCTTCTTGCCCTTGCGGCGCTGGGGTGGAGCCTCGGAAGAGATCCGTCGCTAGTAGGGCCGAATCTGGCTCCTCCTGGGCGTCCTCCTCCTTCCGTGCAGGAAGGATCCTCGCCTTAACATACGTCTCCGGGACGTGCGGTGGCTTCTAATGTCAGGGCTCCTGGGGACGACCATGCTCTTTGTGCGAAGACCCAGAGAGCATCGGCCGCGCCGAGGTCTTCGGGTGGTAGTGATGCGGATGCTACCTCTTGAGCACTGCGTTGGTTTTCCCTTGAAGAGGAAAGGGTGATGCAGCAAAGTAGCATAAGTATTTCCCTCAGTTTTTGAGAACCAAGGTATCAATCCAGTAGGAGGCCATGCTCAAGTCCCTTGTACCTACACAAACAAATAAGAACCTTGCAACCAATGCGATAAAGGGGTTGTCAATCCCTTCACCGCCACTTGCAAAAGTGAGATCTGATAGAGATGATAAGATAATATTTTTGGTATTTTTATGACAAAGATTAAAAGTAAAGATTGCAAAATAAACGGTGCCAGAAATAACTTGTTGACGGGAGATTTAATATGATGGAAGATAGACCCGGGGGCCATAGGTTTCACTAGTGGCTTCTCTCAAGATAGCATAAGTATTACGGTGGGTGAACAAATTACTGTCGAGCAATTGATAGAATTGAGCATAGTTATGAGAATATCTAGGTATGATCATGTATATAGGCATCACGTCCGTGACAAGTAGACCGACTCCTGCCTGCATCTACTACTATTACTCCACACATCGACCGCTATCCAGCATGCATCTAGAGTATTAAGTTCATAAGAACGGAGTAACACTTTAAGCAAGATGACATGATGTAGAGGGATAAACTCAAGCTATAGGATATAAACCCCATCTTTTATCCTCGATGGCAACAATACAATACGTGTCGTTTCCCCTACTGTCACTGGGATCGAGCACCGCAAGATTGAACCCAAAGCTAAGCACTTCTCCCATTGCAAGAAAGATCAATCTAGTAGGCCAAACCAAACTGATAATTCGAAGAGACTTGCAAAGATAACCAATCATACATAAAAGAATTCAGAGAGATTCAAATATTGTTCATAGATAATCTTGATCATAAACCCACAATTCATCGGATCTCGACAAACACACCGCAAAAGAACATTACATCGAATAGATCTCCAAGAGAATCGAGGAGAACTTTGTATTGAGATCCAAAGAGAGAGAAGAAGCCATCTAGCTAATAACTATGGACCCGAAGGTCTGAGGTAAACACTCACACATCATCGGAGAGGCTATGGTGTTGATGTAGAAGCCCTCCGTGATCAATGCCCCCTCCGGCGGAGCGCCGGAAAAGGCCCCAAGATGGGATCTCACGGGTACAGAAGTTGCGGCGGTGGAAATAGGGTTTTGGCTCCTCTTCTGATGTTTCCAGGGTATATGAGTATATATAGGCGAAAGAGGTCGGTCAGGAGAGCTACGAGGGGCCCACGAGGGTGGGGGCGCGCCCAGGGGGCAGGCGCGCCTCCCTACCTCGTGGCCTCCTCGTTGATTGCTTGACGTCCACTCCAAGTCCTCTGGATCACGTTTGTTCCGAAAATCACGTTCCCGAAGGTTTCATTCCGTTTGATATCCCTTTCCTTCGAAACACTGAAATAGGCAAAAAAACAGCAATTTGGGCTGGGCCTCTGGTTAGTAGGTTAGTCCCAAAAATAATATAAAAGTGTATAATAAAGCCCATTGAACATCCAAAACAGATAATATAATAGCATGGAACAATCAAAAATTATAGATACGTTGGAGACGTATCAAGCATCCCCAAGCTTAATTCCTGCTCGTCCTCGAGTAGGTAAATGATAAAAACATAATTTTTGATGCGGAAGGCTTCTTAGCATAATTTTCAATGTAATTCTCTTAATTGTGGCATGAATATTTAGATCCGAAAGATTCAAGATAAAAGTTTAATGTTGACATAAAAACAATAATACTTCAAACATGCTAACCAAGCAATTATGTCTTATCAAAATAACATAGCCAAAGAAAGCTTATCCCTACAAAATCATATAGTTAGGCCATGCTTCAATTTCGTCACACAAAACGTTCTCATCATGCATAACCCCGATGACAAGCCGAGCAATTGGTTCATACTTTTTAACGCGCTTCAGCCTTTTCAACCCTTACGCAATACATGAGCGCAAGCCATGGATATAGCACTATGGGTGGAATAAAGTATAATGATGGGGGTTATGTGAGAAGACAAAAAGGTAGAAAGTCTCACATTGACGCGGCTAATCAATAGGCTATGGAGATGCCCATCAATTGATGTCAATGAGAGGAGTAGGGATTGCCATGCAACGGATGCACTAGAGCTATAAATATATGAAAGCTCAACAAAAGAAACTAAGTGGGTGTGCATCCAACTTGCTTGCTCACGTAGACCTAGGGCATTTTGAGGAAGCCCATCATTGGAATATACAAGCCAAGTTCTATAATGAAAAATTCCCACTAGTATATGAAAGTGAAAACATAGGAGACTCTCTATCATGAAGATCACAGTGCTACTTTGAAGCACACTGTGGAAAAAGGATAGTAACTTTGTCCCTTCTCTCTTTTTCTCTCATTTTTTTCCTTTTTTTCTCTTTTTTTCTTGGTCCTTTTTTTTCTTTGGCCTTTTTTTTATTTAGTCCGGAATCTCATCCCGACTTGTGGGGGAATCATAGTCTCCATCATCCTTTCCTCACATGGGAAAATGCTCTAATAATGATGATCATCACACTTTCATTACTTACAACTCAAGAATTACAACTCAATACTTAGAACAAAATATGACTCTATGTGAATGCCTCCAGCGGTGTACCGGGATATGCAATGAATCAAGAGTGACATGTATGAAATGAATGGTGTCTTTGCCACAAATATGATGTCAACTACATGATCATGCAAAGAAATATGACAATGATGGAGCGTGTCATAATAAACGGAACGGTGGAAAGTTGCATGACAATATATCTCGAAATGGCTATGGAAATGCCATGATAGGTAGGTATGGTGGCCGTTTTGAGGAAGATATAAGGAGGTTTATGTGTGATAGAGCGTATCATATCACGGGGTTTGGATGCACCGGCGAAGTTTGCACCAACTCTCAAGGCGAGAAAGGGCAATGCACGGTACCGTAGAGGCTAGAAAATTGTGGAAGGTTGGGAGTGCGTATAATCCATGGACTCACATTAGTCATAAAGAACTCATATACTTATTGCAAAAGTTTATTAGCCCTCGAAGCAAAGTACTACTACGCATGCCCCTAGAGGGATAGATTGGTAGGAAAATACATCGCTCGTCCCCGACCGCCACTCATAAGGAAAGCAATAAAAGAACACCTTATGTGTCAAAATTGTCACACAACTTTTACCATGCGTGCATGCTACGGGACTTGCCAACCTTAACACAAGTATTTCTCAATTTCACAATTACTCAACTAGCACACTCTAATATTACCACCTTTATATCTCAAAACAATTATCAAGTATCAAACTTCTCATGATATTCAATGAACTCAATATGGAAGTTTTTATTATGCTCATCTTGGATGCCTATCACATTTGGATTAATTTCACAATTAAAGCAAATTACCATGCTGTTTAAGACTCAAAATAATATAAGTGAAGCATGAGATATCAATAATTTCTATAAAATAAACCACCACCGTGCTATAAAAGATATAAGTGAAGCACTAGAGCAAAAACTATATAGCTCAAAAGATATAAGTGAAGCACATATAGTATTCTAACAAATTCCGAATCATGTGTGTCTCTCTCAAAAGGTGTATTCAGCGAGGATGATTGTGAAAAACTAAAAAGCAAAGACTCAAATCATACAAGATGCTCCAAGCAAAACACATATCATGTGGTGAATAAAAATATAGCCCCAAGTAAAGTTACCGATAGACGAAGACGAAAGAGGGGATGCCTTCCGGGGCATCCCCAAGCTTAGGCTTTTGGTTGTCCTTGAATTTTACCTTGGGGTGCCTTGGGAATCCCCAAGCTTAGGCTCTTGCCAATCCTTGTTCCATAATCCATCAAATCTTTACCCAAAACTTGAAAACTTCACAACACAAAACTTAACAGAAAATCTCGTGAGCTCCGTTAGCGAAAGAAAACAAAACACCACTTGAAGGTACTGCAATGAACTCATTCTTTCTTTATATTTGTGTTAAACCTACCGTATTCCAACTTATCTATGGTTTATAAACTCTTTTACTAGCCATAGATTCATCAAAATAAGCAAACAACACACGAAAAATAGAATCTGTCAAAAACAGAACAGTCTATAGTAATCTGTAACTAACGCAAACTTCTGGAACTCCAAAAATTCTAAAATAAATTGCTGGACGTGAGGAATTTATCTATTAATCATCTGCAAAAATAATCAACTAACTAGCACTCTCGAGTAAAAAGTTGTAGCTAATCTCGTGAGCGCTAAAGTTTCTGTTTTTTACAGCAAGATCGCAAAGACTTTCCCCAAGTCTTCCCAAAGGTTCTACTTGGCACAAACACTAATTGAAACACAAAACCACATATAAAAAGAATATAGATGGATTATTTATTCCTAAATAGAACCAAAAGGCAAAAAACTAAAATAAAATTGGGTTGACTCCCAACAAGCGCTATCGTTTAACGCCCCTAACTAGGCATAAGATTTCAACGATGCTCACACGAAAGACAAGAATTGAAGCACAAAGAGAGCATCATATAACATGTGACAAACATACTTAAGCCTAACATACTTCCTATTCATAGGTATTTTATAAGCAAACAAATTATCAAGGCAAGCAAAAACTAGCATATGCAAGGAAGCGGAAAGAAACAATAGCAATCTCAACATAACGAGAGGTAATTTAGTAACATGAAAATTTCTACAACCATATTTTCCTCTCTCATAATAATTACATGTAGGATCATAAGCAAATTCATCAATATAGCTATCACAAAACATATTCTTAACACGATCCACATGTATGCAAAGTTGACACTCTTCCAAAATAGTGGGATTAACATTAACTAAAGTCATGACCTCTCCAAACCCACTTTTATCGAAAACATAAGATTGAACATTCTCCAAATATGTGGGATCTAAAGTTGACACTCTTCCAAACCCACTTTCAATATTATTGCAAACATTATAATCAATCTCATATTCATCATGGGGCTTGAATAAATTTTCAAGATCAAAAGAAGAATCACCCCAATCATGATCATTGCAACAAATAGTAGTCATAGCAAAACTAGCATCCCCAAGCTTGAGGTTTTGCATATCATTGACACAATTGACATTAAGAGAATTTATAATAACATCATTGCAATCATTCTTTTCATCGAAGGAACTACCAAGTATGGGTGCAATAGCAACGATCTCATGTTTAACATAAGGAACTATAGCAAATTCATCTTCATAAATATTGGCATCATGGCCACAAGAATAGCAAGCATCATGTTCATCAAGGGATATTTCAATCAAATCATCGGAATCATAATTATCTACAGATTCATGCATATCATTGTTTTCTTCCGAAGCAACGGTCATTCTTTCAATAAATTCTTTGACATAGACATTATGAGCATAGTTTTCATAGCAATATTTAAGTATGTCAAGATTTTCAGATTCGCAGAGAGTAATATCATACTTTTCAAACAAAGAAGCAACTTTATAAGCACCCTTAGAAGCAACAAATTCTTCAATTTGTTCGATACCGTAGTAACTATAAACAACCTTTGCATAAGAAGATAAGATTTCATTATCATTAAACTCACATAGGTAGGGGAGGTGTTTTTAGGGTTCTTAGAGCAACAAGTAAGATCACAAATTTCACAAAGATTCCAAGAATAACATAGCAATCTATTTATTTGATCCCATAAGAGTCTCCCTTTTTCAGACAAATGGTGACGCACAAAATGAGAATGCTCATCTAAAGATTTCCCATCAACTAGGCTAGTTGGAGTTTCAGCACGAGCGCATAAGGATCGAAGATGATCCAAGTAAAACACTTTAAGTGGATCCATATCAATACATTTTTAGCAAGCAAAGATGCAAGCAAATAGAAGGCACATGGAAACATGAGCAAACAGAAGGACGAATGGACGAGGGGCAAATGAAATGGCAAGGGTGAAGTGGGGGAGAGGAAAACGAGAGGCAAATGACAAATAATGTAATGCGAGGGATAAGAGTTTGTTATGGGTACTTGGTATGTCTTGACTTGTGCGTAGACTCCCCGGCAACGGCGCCAGAAATCCTTCTTGCTACCTCTTGAGCACTGCATTGGTTTTCCCTTGAAGAGGAAAGGGGATGCAGCAAAGTAGCGTAAGTATTTCCCTCAGTTTTTGAGAACCAAGGTATCAATCCAGTAGGAGGCCACGCTCAAGTCCCTTGTACCTACACAAACAAATAAGAACCTTGCAACCAACGCGATAAAGGGGTTGTCAATCCCTTCACGGCCACTTGCAAAAGTGAGATCTGATAGAGATGATAATATAATATTTTTGGTATTTTTATGATAAAGATTAAAAGTAAAGATTGCAAAATAAAAGGTGCCAGAAATAACTTGTTGACGGGAGATTTAATATGATGGAAGATAGACCCGGGGGCCATAGGTTTCACTAGTGGCTTCTCTCAAGATAGCATAAGTATTACGGTGGGTGAACAAAGTACTGTCGAGCAATTGATAGAATTGAGCATAGTTATGAGAATATCTAGGTATGATCATGTATATAGGCATCACGTCCGTGACAAGTAGACCGACTCCTGCCTGCATCTACAACTATTACTCCACACATCGACCGCTATCCAGCATGCATCTATAATATTAAGTTCATAAGAACGGAGTAATGCTTTAAGCAAGATGACATGGTGCAGAGGGATAAACTCAAGCAATATGATATAAACCCCATCTTTTTATCCTCGATGGCAACAATACAATACGTGTCGTTTCCCCTACTGTCACTGGGATCGAGCACCGCAAGATTGAACCCAAAGCTAAGCACTTCTCCCATTGCAAGAAAGATGAATCTAGTAGGCCAAACCAAACTGATAATTCGAAGAGACTTGCAAAGATAACCAATCATACATAAAAGAATTCAGAGAAGATTCAAATATTGTTCATAGATAATCTTGATCATAAACCCACAATTCACCGGATCTCGACAAACACACCATAAAAGAAGCTTACATCGAATAGATTTCCAAGAGAATCAAGGAGAACTTTGTATTGAGATCCAAAGAGAGAGAAGAAGCCATCTAGCTAATAACTATGGACCCGAAGGTCTGAGCCAAACTACTCACACATCATCGAAGAGGCTATGGTGTTGATGTAGAAGCCCTCTGTGATCAATGCCCCCTCCGGCGGAGCGCCGGAATAGGCCCCAAGATGGGATATCACGGGTACAGAAGGTTGCGGCGGTGGAATTAGGGTTTTGGCTCCTCTTCTGATGTTTCCAGGGTATATGAGTATATATAGGCGAAAGAGGTCGGTCAGGAGAGCTACGAGGGGCCCACGAGGGTGGGGGGTGCGCCCAGGGGGCAGGCGCGCCTCCCTGCCTCGTGGCCTCCTTGTTGATTGCTTGACATCCACTCCAAGTCCTCTGGATCACGTTTGTTCCAAAAATCACGTTCCCGAAGGTTTCATTCCGTTTGGACTCCGTTTGATATTCCTTTCCTTCGAAACACTGAAATAGGCAAAAAAACAGCAATTTGGGCTGGGCCTCCAGTTAATAGGTTAGTCCCAATAATAATAATAAAGTGTATAATAAAGGCCATCAAACATCCAAAACAGATAATATAATAGCATGGAACAATCAAAAATTATAGAACGTTGGAGATGTATCAGCGGACGACAGCCGTAACCCACAATGCGTCAAGAACAGGGTCGACTGTTCCGACGAGTCGTGTTTGCCGGTGACTCCGCACCTCCCATCTAGTCCTTCGGCAGCGTCAACATCCACACCTGACCTCTGGTTTTTTCCTCCTTGCTGGGGAGCGGCGCCGTCCTGATCCTGGGGAGGCGCCAAATCCCAGCCGTGCCTGCCTCCGGCCTCTTCGACCTCTTCCTGTAGGAGATGGACATGGGCAAATGCATTACGGGGCACTTATCTTTTTTTAATCTTAAACCTGCCGGCAATTGCCAAATTTTAATTCAAATAATGTAATCTCCTTAGTCCATTTTTGTGTTCTGTAATGCTTGTACTTGTATTACCAACACATTAATGGAAAATATGATCTTTGCCGAGAACTCGTGCATGTATATGTCCATGCAGAGGTGGAGTGCCTCTTTATAGTAAATAAATGAGTTTTCCCCGGCAGGCCATCCTGCCGGTACCCTTTTACCTGCCGGAGAACTATGTCTACCGGACAAAATATAAAGGGCTCAGCCCCCCGCCAACTCTGTTTAACTAAGGCTACTGCGACCATCCTGACCGAAGCAAACGTTCGAGCCTAGGATGGGAGCACCTAATTTTCAAAAAAGAGTAGTGAGGTTCCCTGATGCACAAGCAATAGCTTACATAATACTAATGGGCAAAAGGTAGAATTTATCTGTTTGGCTTGTCGGGGATCGCAGTGCCGGGCAATCTTCTCAACTCCTTGTCGTAGCCAAGTTCATGGCAGGAACCTGCAAGCTTCATGCAGATGAGAAATGAATGCAGGATGCGATCCTATCTATATGCATATGCAAATGCTCATGAAATGCTTATGCAGTGATCTTGGAATGCTCATGCATGCATGCAATCTTGGTCGGGGTCATCGCCCCGGCTTCGTACAAGGGGTTACATGACGCTGAGGCAAGGCCTGTACAAAAGGGGTTGCTGTCGCGCAGGGCCCGACGGCCGCGCCTTACAGATAGGACTTGTGGAGATGCTCAATATTCCATGAGTTTTGCAACTGAGTGCCATCTCCGATCTTCGGACAGACTGCGTCAGGTCTGGTGACTCGTACTACTCGATAAGGGCCTTCCTACTTCAGTGACAACTTGTTTGAACCCTTGGTGGATTGAACGCGCCTAAGGACAAGGTCACCTTCCTCAAAACACCGGGCATGAATCCTGCGGCTATGATAGCGACACAAGGCTTGCCGATAGCGTGCAGCACGCGTAGCAGCCCAGAGATGGTTCTCCTCGAGTAGCACAGCGTCGTCACGCGGTGCTGATCTTGTGCTACTTCATCGTAGGCAAGCACTCGAGGCGACCCGTAAATGAGTTCCGTGGGGATAAATGCTTCTGCCCCGTAGACCAGGGAGAAGGGAGTTTGCCCGGTAGCTCGTTTTGGTGTCATTCTGAGGGACCAGAGAACTACCGGCATCTCCTCGATCCACCGCCTGCCGTGCTTCTGCAGCGTATCAAAAGTTCTTGTCTTGAGTCTGCGCAGCACTTCAGCGTTCGCCCTCTGAGCTTGTCCATTGCTCCGGGGGTGTGCCACAGAGGCAAACAAGATCTTGCATCCGAGGGCATGAACATATTGCATGAAGGCGCAGCTCGTGAACTGGGTGCCGTTGTCGGTGATGATCCTTGCCAGAACTCCAAAACGGCACACCAATTCTTTCAAGAACTTGATAGCTGAATGAGCAGTCACCTTTCTCACGGCAGTCACTTCTGGCCACTTTGTAAACTTGTCGATGGCAACGAATAAGAATTCGATGCCCCCGATTGCTCGGGGAATGGGCCGAGGATATCGAGCCCCCAGAATGAAAATGGCCATGATAGAGGGATTGTTTGAAGAGCTTGGGCAGGCAGGTGTGTTCTCTTGGAATGGAACTGGTAGGCTTCACATTTTGTGACTAGCTCGACCGCATCTTGGAGGGCTGTGGGCCAATAGAATCCTTGTCGGAATGCTTTCCCAACTAATGCCCTTGATCCAATGTGGGAGCCGCACATTCCTTTGTGAATCTCAGCCAGCAATTCCTTTCCTTCTTCCCCGCAGACACACTTCAATTTCACACCGTTGGGCCTCCTTATGTATAGAGCGTCATCGATAAACTGATACATACTGGCCCTCCGGGCTACTTTTTCAGCTTCATCTTGGTCGCCAGGAAGATCTCTGGTTTGGAGGAAGTGGACAATGTGCCTTGCCCAAGTTGGAGCCTGGGGCTCGACAACCAGGACTAGTGGCACCTCCTCTGCTGCGGGAGCACCAGCCTCGTTCACGGGGTCCATGGGCCCGGCTGGAGGGGGTGGTCCGGCAGGCTGTGAGGAGTTGTTTCCAGTAGGGTCTCTGCCGGGAGCGGACGACTCTACTGGGAGAGGCTTATCGGTGTCCAACTTTCTCCTCTTCCGGGCCATTGTTGCTGGGGATACGGAGGGCTGAGTGAGATGGAGAACAAAAGTCCTTGGTTCCACAGGAAGCTTCTGCGCAGCACACTTTCACAGATGATCAGCTATGCTGTTTTCCGCACGGGGTATGCGCTGTGTTTGCAATCCGTCAAAGCGCTCCTCCAATCTCCTCACTTCCTCGACATATGCCTCCATCAATAGACTTTGATAAGTCTTGTTGACTTGTCTCACCACAAGTTGTGAATCTCCTCGAATGATCGGCTTCTTAATTCCCAATTCAGATGCAATCCCTTGCCCGGCAAGGAGCCCTTCATACTCTGTTGTATTGTTGGTGGCCTCTTCTCGGGTAAAATGCATCTGGACGACATACTTCAAGTGCTCTCCGGAGGGGGAAACAAGAAGCGCGCCAGCCCCTGCACCTTGCAGGGAAAAGGCACCATCGAAATACATGATCCATTCTTGGGAGGATTCCTTGCCAGGGATAACTGTCTCTGTCACTTCCTCATCAGGGGTTGGCGTCCATTCAGCAACAAACTCTGCCAAGGCCCTGCTCTGGATAGTTGATGTGCTCTCAAACTTCAAACCAAAGTTGGATAACTCCAATCCCACTCCACTGTTCTGCCAGTAGCCTCAGGGTTTCAGAGTATCCTTTGCAGTGGGAAATGAGTGACAACCGTGATCTCATGGGCTTGGAAGTAGTGGTGCAGTTTCCTTGAGGCCATGATGAGACCAAAGATCAATTTTTGCGCGCTAGAGTACCTTGATCTAGCCCCTTGTAACAGGGAACTGACAAAGTACACTGGGCACTGCACCACTTTCTTCCTTGCCATGTCCTTGGGGTTGCTCTCGTTGCCGTGCATGTTGATGTCCTGATCCTCTTCTGATTCTGCTGGTCTCTACTCACTTCCTGCCTCATTCACTTCTCGCTGCGCTACCAAGGCTGCACTGACCACTTGGTTGGTTGCCGCAAGTAGAGCAGCAACGGCTCCTGGGGTTTGGGAGCAACCAAGGTGGGCACAAAGAACAAGTAGGCCTTTAAATCTTGCAAAGCTGCATCTGCTTATGGGGTCCACTTCATAGGGCCGGCCTTCTTCAAACTTTTGAAGAACAGCACGGCGTGCTCGGCAGACTTGGAGATGAACCTGCTTAGCGTGGCAACACATCCTGTCAGACGTCTGACATCCTTAACTGTCCTTGGCGCCTGGATTTGCTCGATGGCCTTGATCTTGTCGGGGTTGGCTTCGATCCTGTGATGGGATACAAAGAACCCAAGCAACTTGCCGGAGGGGACTCCAAATACACACTTCTCCGGGTTGAGCTTCAAGTTGATCTTGCACAGATTATCAAATGTCTCCTCCAAGTGCTGAATAAGGGTGGCCTTATCCTTGGTCTTGACCACAATATCATCCATATAAGCTTCTATGTTTCTGTGCAATTGTGGCTCATACCCAATCTGGATTGCTCTTGCAAAAGTGGACCCGACACTCTTTAATCCGAATGGCATGCAGACAAAGCAGTACATACCACATGGAGTGATGAACGACGTCTTCTCTTCATATTCCTTGGACATGAAGATTTGGTGATACCCAGAGTATGCGTCCAGAAAGGAGAGCAAATCGCAACCTGAAGTGGAATCCACAATCTGATCAATATGCGGCAAGGGAAATGGATCCTCCGGCAAGCCTTGTTGAGATATGTGAAATCTATGCAAAGCCTCCACTTCCTGTTAGCCTACCTGACCACCACTGGATTTGCCAACCATGTGGGATGCAACACTCCTCTGACCAAACCAGCTGCCTCAAGTTTCTTGATCTCTTCTACAATGAATTGCTACCTCTCCAAGTCCTGCTTCCGGACTTTCTGCTTGACAGGTCGGGCGTGTGGGCAGACATCAAGGTGGTGCTTGACTACCTCCCTGGGAACAACGGGGATATCATATGGTTGCCAGGCAAACACATCGATATTCGCCCGCAGGAAGGCAACGAGCACACTTTCCTATTTCTCATTGAGGGTGGCGCTGATAGTGAAAGTACCATCAACGCCAGCCAGCCATGTCGGGACCTTCTTCACTTGGGGTGCAGCAACCTTGGATCTCTTACTGTTGGAACACTCCGGCACGTCGTCAATGGGTGTCGTGCACTCGGTGGTGGCACGCTTCTCGGACTCTTTGCCGGGGCTCCTACAGTCTCTTTTTTCCTTTGCTTTCCTTGGCGGGAACTGCAGCTGCCACTGCCTCTGTCGCAACTGCGTCCCGGTACATCTTGTCTGCACAAATGATCGCATCTTTCTCATCTGATGGGATGGTGATGACTCCTAGGGGCCCAGGCATCTTCAAAGTGTTGTAGGCATAGTGGGATGCCGCCATGAACTTAGCAAGGGCCGAGCATCCAAGAATCCCATTGTACGGCAGTGGGAGATCAACCACATCAAACACAATCCTCTCAGTCTGGTAGTTCAGTTCTCCCACAAACATTACCAGCAACGTGATCGTTCCCTTAGGATGACTCCTGGCGGGATTAACTCCTTGGAACGTGCCGGTAACCTCTAGCTCTTCTTCTCCTATCTGAAGCTTGCTGATGACTGATATGTCTCCAAGGTATCTATAATTTTTGATTGTTCCAGGCTATTATATTATCTGTTTTGGATGTTTAATGGGCTTTAATATACCTTTTTATATTATTTTTGGGACTAACCTATTAACCGAAGGCCCAGTGCAATTTGCTGTTTTTTTTGCCTATTTCAGTGTTTCGTAGAAAAGGAATATCAAACGGAATCCAAATGGAATGAAACCTTCGTGAGGATCTTTTACGGAACAAACGCAATCCAGGAGACTTGGAGTGGAAGTCAACGAAGCAACGAGGCGGCCACGAGGTAGGAGGGCACGCCCAGGGGGGTAGGCGCGCCCCCCACCCTCATGGGCCCCTCGTAGCTCCACCGACCTACTTCTTTCGCCTATATATACTCTTATACCCTGAAAACATCCAGGGAAGCCACGCAACCACTTTTCCACCGCCGCAACCTTGTGTACCCGTGAGATCCCATCTTGGGGCCTTTTCCGGCGATCTGCCGGAGGGGGATTCGATCACGGAGGGCTTCTACATCAACACCATAGCCTCTCCAATGATGTGTGAGTAGTTTACCACAGACCTTCGGGTCCATAGTTATTAGCTAGATGGCTTCTTCTCTCTCTTTGGATCTCAATACAAAGTTCTCCTCGATGTTCTTGGAGATCTATTCAATGTAATACTTTTTGCCGTGTGTTTGCCGAGATCCGATGAATTGTGGGTTTATGAAATTGATTATCTATGAATATTATTTGATTCTTCTCTGAATTCTTATATGCATGATTTTTTATCTTTGCAAGTCTCTTCGAATTATCGGTTTAGTTTGGCCTACTAGATTGTTCCTTCTTGCAATGGGAGAAGTGCTTAGCTTTGGGTTCAATCTTGCGGTGCTCGATCCCAGTGACAGAAAGGGAAACGACACGTATTGTATTGTTGCCATCAAGGATAAAAAGATGGGGTTTATATCATATTGCTTGAGTTTATCCCTCTACATCATGTCATCTTGCCTAATGCGTAACTCCGTTCTTATGAACTTAATACTCTAGATGCATGCTGGATAGCGATCGATGTGTGGAGTAATAGTAGTAGATGCAGAATCGTTTCGGTCTACTTGACACGGACGTGATGCCTATATTCATGATCATTGCCTTTGATATCATCATAACTATGCGCTTTTCTATCAATTGCTCGGCAGTAATTTGTTCACCCACCGTAATATATGCTATCTTGAGAGAAGCCACTAGTGAAACCTATGGCCCCCGGGTCTACTTTACATCATATAAGTTTCCCATCTACAATTCTAGTTTACTATTTATTTTGCAATATTTATTTTCCAATCTATACAACCAAAAATACCAAAAATATTTATCTTATTATCTTTACCACATCTCACTTTTGCAAGTGGCTGTGAAGGGATTGACAACCCCTTTATCGCGTTGGTTGCAAGGTTCTTGATTGTTTGTGCAGGTACTAGGAGATTTGCATGTAGTCTCCTACTGGATTGATACCTTGGTTCTCAAAAACTGAGGGAAATACTTACGCTACTTTGCCGCACCACCCTTTCCTCTTCAAGGGAAAACCAACACATGCTCAAGAGGTAGCAATGACTGCCGGGGAAATCAGATTCAACCCGACCCTGCCGTCCACCAGCATCTTTGTGACCTTGAGGTTGTGAATTGTTGGGGAAACCAACAATGGCAAACACCCTATCGCAGTGGTACGGCTAGGATGATTCTCCTCGTCAAAGATGATGGGCGTACGGGACCATTTGAGCGGCTTCCGGGCCTCTGGCGCTGGTTCCATGGCATTGACTTCTCGTGCCTACCGTTTGAGCTGACGGTGAGAAGCATGCAGAGATGCACCTCCGTCAATGCATAGGGCGTCATTGGCCTTCTAAAGCTCCTGCTCACTGGTTTCCTCTTCATCCCCTCCATCACTCTCATCATCACAGGTTTCCTTCTCTCGGCCTTTGGCGGGCTTTCCTCAGTTTGGAAAGGGTTTGCCGGGGCGATTTACTTCACCGCCACGACCGTTAACGCCAGCAACATTCTAACCTTTTTCCTTATCCCACTTCTCATACTCTGCTCTCTGCTTCTTGACAAGCTGCTCAACCTGGTAACACTCTTAAAGGTCGTGGCCCTTGGTCCGATGAATCTTGCAGTACGGCCCATCACCTTTCCCGGCTTTCTCGGCACAGCGGCTTCCCGGAAGTCAGTGGACACGGCAGCTTCCTTGCTGGGGGCCTCAGCTTTGGCCTTCTTACCGGTACTAGGCGCACCCGATCCTTCAACAGTCATCACTGCCTTATCCCTCCGCTTCTTACTGCGCTTCTTGCTCTTCTTCTGACTAGTTGACTCATCTTCATCCTCTGAAACAACATTGGTGCAATCTTCCTCTCTGGGCAACTTCCTTCCCTCCTCCATCCGGGCACACTTATCTACCAGAGTGTAAAGCTCCTTCACAGTCTTGGGCAACTGTACATTCATCTTAGAACGAATACGACGGTTGCGCACATTGGACTGGAAGGCAGCTATTACAACTGCCTGATGGATATTTGGGATATTTCTATGAACTTTGCTGAATCTCTGTAAATACTTAAGGAGGGTTTCTCCTTCTTTCTGTTGGAGAAGCTGCAAGTCGCTGGGCCTGTCGGGTTCTTGATGGCCGCCCGTGAAGGCGCCGATGAACTCATGGCATAGGTCAATCCATGATGAAATGGAGTTCTCCGATAGGTGCATCAACCAAGACCTCACATTGGACTTGAGGACCAAAGGGAAGTAGTTGGCAAACACCTTATCATCTATTCCCCCGGCAGCCTGAGCAGCGATGGTGTAGATTCTCAGGAACTCTGTCGGGTTCAGCCTCCCATCGTACTTCTGGGGTATTTCTGCCTTGAATGTGCGAGCGGACGGCCAACGGACTTGCCGCAGCTCTCAGGTAAAGGCAGGGCAGCCAACCTCAAAAGGTAGGCACCCGCCAATACTGAGCGCCGGCTTGTCGACGTCGGGTCCGTCGTACCCGTCGGTCCGGCGGAGGTCGTCACGGTGTTGCTCGACGACGACGCGCGTGTCTCCTCTCCGCTTATCCTTCGGGGCTCGTCCTTGGCCGGGACATGCTCGAGGGTCAGAAGAGGCCATCGAGACGTCGTCGGGGTCTTGATTCCGCTGCGCTCGTGCTGGCTGCCGCGGAGGGGACTGCACTGTGGGGATGTCCCCTTAAGTATGGTCAGCAACATGAGATGTTGCTGTCGCTTGGGGAGGTCGCGGCGGGGTAGCTCACCGTGAGCCCCCAGCTTCGGTGAAACCGAGCAGGCTTTGGATGGTGGCATGCCATTCGTCCATCTGCTCGGCCGCTGGGAGAAACCTTAGCATCAGTTGAGTCCGCACCATGGCCTCCGAAGCCGTACTTGGCATGGATGATGATGAAGTCGATCGTACCGTCGCTCGGCTCCTGATGGTGCAAGCGGCGGCGGCACTGCGCCCCCGCTGCTGTTGCGGGGCGACCACCTGGATGTGGTGCGGTGAAGGCGCTCGAGGGCCAGCGGCTCCATCGGGCGCAGGGGCTTGGTCGACACGTTCGGGGGAGGTGCGCGTGCTGCGACCACACCCGTGGTGGGAGAGGCCGGAGGGCGGCGATTCGCCCTGGTCCGCGCGTCGTTGCTGTGGCTGTGCCCTTCGATGGGAGAGAGGGGTGCAGATGGAGTAACCCCTTCACCCGTACCTTGCGTAGCATGGCCATCGCGGTGTTGTTGACGCTGCTCTCCTCCGATGCCTCCTGCTCCCGCGTTGGCCGCGGGGGAAGTGGTGACGGTGCCGCCTGCTCCGACCACATCCCCAGCAGTGTCTGCGTCCTCGTGTGTCTCTGCGCCCCCCGCAGCATTGGAAGCCATGGGCGGTGGAGCCTTTGAGGTCGATGGGTGAGCCGAAGGACCGGGCTTCTTTTTGGGCGCCATGGTCGATGGCGCCGTCAAAGATGAAGATGGTGATTAAGTCGACGCGCTGCACATGCCTTCAGATTCACGCAAGCGTGCCCCCTACCTAGCGCGCCAAAGATGTCGCGGGAAACCACGACCACCTATGGGACCAGGGAGGTCCCTTGCTGGTTCGGCAGGGGGGCGTCGCGCTGCACAAAGAGCATACCAGCGTTGGGGTAGCACGATAGGGATCACACAAGCAATTTAACCAGGCTCGGGCCGCCGTGAGGCGTAAAACCCTACTTTCTTCTGTCCTTTTCCAAGTTTGAACAATTCTACATTGCCAACTTTCTTCTTTTCATCCCAAATTTTGTGTACATGCTCAAATCCTCAAATGATGACACTACACCAAGTGGTGCATCAAGGAGAATAGATTTGCATGACTAAATGTTGGGAAACCCATTTTCTGTTGACTTCTAGGGTTTGCCTAAGTTACATTGGCAAACTTCTTCAAATGAACTCAAACTTGGTGACCAACCTCAGTCCTATATACCATTTGATCCTGTTAAATATCATGTCAAATGGAAATCATTTGCTTGGCCAAAACACCATCAAACGCCTTCTGACATTTTACCAAAACCACTGTTTTGACCCCTTCCGCTATTCTCCATGAGCTCAACTTTTTACCAGAGCTTCATCTACTCATCTTCTACCTCCAGTAACTTTCCCCTGGCCATTGCTCAATGATTGAAGGGTAAAACCCCCCATTTACCCCTCTGGACAGCAGCAATCCTTCTCCTTCTCCCCCTCCTTCTCACTCCCGAGCAACTCTAGGGCATCCAATGCCCTCCCCATTTCTTTACTCCTCCCTAGCAGCTACCAAACACGCTTGGCCGCGCCCACATTGCCTAAAAAATGGTCATGCCAGCCACACACGCGCTCTGGAGCGTGCTATAGTGCGCTCCCGCACTGTAGCCGCCCTCTGCCTAATGCCTCCGGCCACCTCGGGCCTCCCCTAGCGCCAGTCGAGGCCCTCGATGTCTGCAACTCGACAGCCGTGCAGTCCCCCTCCACTCTCCCTCTCTCTCACCTCCAGCAGCGCGTGCCCAGAGCCGCCCGGCTCGTCCTATGCGTGCGTCAGCCCGTGGCTCCACCCGGAGCTCGCCCCACTCTCTCTCTCTCCATTTCCTACAACCAGCACCACCCCCACGAGCGCCGCAGACAGCCCTGAGCCTCCTCCCATGGCCACCACGGCCATTTCCGCGGGCGCCCGTAGGCCGCGTCCACGGTGAGCCATGGCCTTGCCATATAAGGCCGCCCCAGGCCACCCCTCGAGTCCCCTCTTTACTCCTTTGGCCCACTCTCCCTCCCATGCACCCCCTGGACTGACCCACTCCCCTCCTCGTGCCCCCCATAGCCCTCCATGGCTGGAGAGCCGCCGCCGGCCCCGGGCTAAATTCGGGGTATCCCGAGCCTCTCTTCCCTCCTTAGCCTCTGGGCCCGAGTACGCCTCCTGCGTCGACAGCTCGTGTGCGGCTGAGCCGCTGGGCCGGCCCAGTGCACTGCGATGCTAAAACTGCGCTCTGTGCGCGCTTTAGGTATAACCAAAGTCCTTTCTTTTCATTTCCAGTGAGCTTCTAAAATCCATAATTATTTCATTTCCCGTCCAAATTTGATGATTCAAATTTTCAGAGACTCCATAAATCATGATATATTGAGTGAGGTGTAGTGAACATTTTTACTGTGCTTGGATTTCACTGGATCCATTAAATAGGTCATTTATCCACATTAGTCCACTTCAAAAATCCATAGAATATTCATTTTAACTACAAATCCAGTGAAACCAATTTCTGACTGTTTCTAAAATCATGCCTGATTTAATGGGTACCTTTACTCATTTTTATAGAAAGGAATTATGTGCACAACTTGCAGATCCATTAAATCCATTGATTCCATCATATAGAAATGTTCACAAATATCCACTGATCCAATCCCAATGAAACCACTCTGGTTATTTTTCATATAACCAGAGATGTCCTAGAAAAGTCAAATTCATATTTTTATAGCACTTTTAGTTTTTCCTTGTTATGTTGCTTATTGTGATTGCTTCCGACGTTAGTTGACGAAATAGACGGAGTACTCGGAGATGGACCAGAGGAGTTGAAGACTTTGCTGAGCCAGGAAAGCAGCCCTTTGACCATGATTCAGCCCTCTTGTTCATCGATAAATTTTCCGTATGCATGATGATGTTGTTGAATATGAGCTTGATATAATCGTTGCATTGATGCATGCCATTGGTACTTGCATGTTCATAGCTCTACCTTGTGCTAGAGATACTATGAAAAATACTTGATGATGACACATGATGGTTGCGTCTATGCCATGATCATCTCTTGGTTACAATCCTTTGAGAACCCCATCGGGTGCCCCCAATGCCCATGGGTAATGTTGAACTAGGTCATCACTTGATGAAAAAGTGGTGCACCGAAGCAAGTGAATATGTGTTGTTTACAGAGACGGGTTAGATTTGAGATTTGTTGACCGTCCCAACCCTACATGCGGAACCACTCTACCCTTATATGGGAAAGGGCATTATTGATTACCTAGTTCGTGTTAACATGGATGCCCGCATTACTAGTGACGGGAGTGGCGTGGTCACTCTCGGGACGGGGGCGTGCCAGGTAGGACGGCCATGAATGTTTTTACAGGGCACAGGACACACCGTTGGTACCCCGTGCTTGTGATATGTGATGAGTATGGGAGCGTGGCTCCACAAAAGAAATTTATTATATGACAATGTTTGGCACGGGGGCGGCTACCAATCGAGTGGACCCCTTGTTAGTCACATCTAGGGAAAGGTAGTGATCGGGTGCTTACCCCGACTACTTGAGGTACCGCGGGTCGTGGATGACACGAAAGCTTCCTGGATCTTCTGGGTAAAGTGTGTAACCTCTGCAGAGTGTCAAACTATTTGAATAGCCGTGTCCACGATCAAGGACAGTTGGGTGGTGCTTCTTAGACTGTGTCCATATGTTTCTGAAAAACAACACGGATTAAGAATATTGTTGATGATGTAAATCATGAGGAAGGTCACGATGAGTTTGAAATGGAGTTGTGGATTACTCCCTCTCTTTATGTTGATATCTGTAACTTCTTGTTGCATGTAGGAGACACATGCATGAACCCTGGGAGGGTATTGATCATACTTGCATGATGAAAACTAGCAATTCCCTGAAATGCCAACCTAGAATTGAAACCATGCATATTTATCTTGTTATCATTCATGGGTTGCTTGCGAGTACATTCAAAGTACTCATTGGCTTGCCTCTGGTTATTTTACTGGCCAGGCATGAAAGAACAGGATATAATGAAGAATACCTTGGTGATGAACATGCGAGCCAGGACGCTTTCCAGTCAGAATGCATGTAGGGTTAAGGCAGATGGCATGGGTCCAAGATGTCGACGAAGTTTGCCGCTGCAAAGATATACTCAAGACTTGACCATAATGGTCATAATTTGTGTAAGACGGTATGTATGGATGAAAGACTCTTGTTATTCAGCTTCTGTGTGTTCAGTGAGCATTGATCTCTGGGATCACTGTACACGTGCATTTGGTCATCACGACATATGAGTCGGGGTCCCCACAGAATTGTTAATTTAGCATAAGAAATTATATGACATTATATGTTGTTGTTCTAAAGATGATCATGATGCCCTCATGTCCGTATTTTAGTTTATCGACACCTCTATCTCCAAACATGTGGACATATTTTTTGAATTGACTCTTTCCGAAGTTGTGATAAATTGCAATTGCTTCGATGACTGAGATCATAGTTTGTTAGTTTTCAATGAAGTTTTGATTCATACTTTACTTTGTGAACGAATTGTTACTTTAGCATAAGAAATTATATGACATTATATCTTGTTGTTCTAAAGATAATCATGATACCCTCATATTCGTATTTTATTTTATCGACACCTCTATCTCCAAACATGTGGACATATTTTTTGATTCCGGCTTTCGCTTGAGGGCAAGCGAGGTCTAAGCTTGAGGAAGTTGATACGTCCATTTTGCATCATGATTTTACATTGATATTTATTGCATTATGGGTTGTTATCTATTATATTATTAAGACAAGAGACAAACAAGACATCACATTCATCCACATATATTAAATTATCTCAACCGTTAATTTGAGAGATTAAGGGATAAGATTTAAAATATAAGCGTTACGTACAAATAATATTAGTATGTACAAAAGGTGCAATATGTCACGTCCAAATAGTTACATATGTGAACGAGAGCCAAATGTGATTGACAGGGAAAAAAAGGAAGGTGTCCGATTAGCACACGTTCATAGGCATTAGGCAAAAACGGCAGCGTGGTGCAATCCGTATTATATTGGCATGTAAAGTGCGAACGATGACATCATCACTGATGTCATCTTCTAATTAATATTTTTATGGCTAATTTGTGCGTGAGCAATCACGTACGACATAGGATAATATGTGCGGTCATTTTGTATTAGATAAAAAAGGTATACACATGTTGCTAGATTGAAAGTTCAAAAAGCATTTTGATATAAGAAAAACCGCCACAATGAAGAAAGCCACATATTTCAGTAATACTTAAATTTTGTTACAAATATCTAAAATAATTAAATAACATGTATACAATATTATTAAATTGGCAGCAAATATTGAAACATAAATGGCGACATGTTCTATTTAGTATACATCCCAAATTTGAAAGCTATATGAAAAATAATATAATCATATTAGACTGATAAGGTAGAACAAATAGAGGAAAGAACAAATAAGGGGGGAAATATAGTAAGATGTAGGAAAAGAACGGACAATTTATGTACAAGACATCGATGTTTTGATTTATTCTTAATGGTATGAACATAAAAGCAAATTAGTTTTTTTGCGGCTTAGGGACAAGGTGAAGTAAAATAGGGAAACTAGGAAATAGCACGCAAAAATCCTTATGAACTTCCAAGAACACTTCTTACACCAAAAAATCAATCTCATCATGGTTAATTGAGCTGAAGTGCTAAATAACATATACATAAATGAAAAGTAATAATTATAACGGTTGAGATTAGAAGACAATAATTTCATGTAAAATATAAAGAACGTACAAGTCCGATGGTTGACACCTCTATGGAGAGCCTTTTTTAAAGTGCGTATATGCGAGTCCAAGATGCATACGTACACATTATTAGTTGGAAATGGAAACTACAGAAAGTCTACTTGGAATAAAAGTTACATACATAGCCTTTAGTGACATGTCCTTGATTAGTCCAATGCATTTCCCGCAAAAAAGGTGAGCCAATGCACTAAAAAAATCATGAAGGTCTCTCCTTTTTTTGCGGTTCCAAGACAGGCAAGAACTACGTCAAGATCCAGTCCCAAGGGGAGGAAATGCTGATGGAGAGCAGATCAACAACAAAAAACAAAGACAAAGAGGAGGAGATGAAAACAAATCAGGGGGAGCTACTGTGATTCAAGAAAAAGGAGGCCCAGATCTGGCGCACTAGCAACAACTGCTGCTCAACGCTTTGCTGGCACAAATCTCACAAGGTAACTTTCTCGGTGGATGTGATGGAATTATGAGAACTGGGACTAGTGCTGGAGATATTAAGGCTAGTGTAGACACCAGAGCTAGAGATGGAGGAAAAACAAATTCAGAAGTGGGTGTTCAGATGAAGCAGGGGAGAGAGAATCAAATAACAGTAATTGGAGGGGGAACACACACTACAAAAAAATACACTTCCGTGATGATACGTGTTTGTCACAGTAGGTCGCGTTTTTTGTCATGCATGTACATCCATGACAAATTTATGACAGAATCAAGATAGTCATACCTGTGCTGTCGTAGAAGTGTTTCATGACATTACCAAAATTATCATCACGGAAGTGTCCACTTCCATGACGATAAATCGCGCGTCACGGAAGTGCTTTCGTCAAGGGTGACCGACACGTGGCATCCACCGTAACGGAATGCCGTTAAGCTATCGGGTCGGGTTTTGGATCCGATAACCCGTTAACAGCCCCGACCAATGGCGATTTTCCATGTGTAAAATCATCATTGGCTGGAGGAAACACGTGTCGGCTCATCGTTGGGACAGATGTCATCCACTCATTGGACAGAAGGCTCCTATGATACTTCGACACGTGGCATGGCCCAACAGAGGCCCATTCCTGTGAAAAGGCCGGCCCGTTTGACTTGGTCAAAAGGTGGCGGGCCGGCCCATGTAAAGCCTGTTAACGGCCTGTTCGCATATAGCCCATTTACAGCCCGCTAACCCAAGGCCCGTTACGCCCTATCCGAATTAGGCCCAGTAGCGTCATCTGGGCCACCCAATATGATTCCAGCCCGTTTTCACTTCTGGCCCATGTACGGCCCATGACATCTTTCGGCCCATATGAGGCCCTATGTAACTCTTGGCCTATTAACGGCCCGTGGTGAAACTGGCCCGTAATGAACAGTGTATCACTTTACACCCATTAACGGCCCGTGGTGAAACTGGCCCGCAATGAACAGTGTATCACTTTATACCCATTAACGGCCCGTTATTCCGTTGGGCCATTTCCAGCCCATATTATCTTACGGCCTTCTCAGAGCCCATTTATTCTTGGGCTCATTTCCAGCATTCGTTTACTTACGGCCCATTACTGTCATTTTCTGCTTGTGGGCCAAATTCAGCCCGTGGTTACAGTCGGCCCGTTTGTGGTCCGTTAATACGTTGGGCTGTTTTCATAGCGTCATCAAATACGGCCTATTAACGATGGCCCGTTATGGTCGGCCCATGAACGGACGATTCCAACTCTAGCCCGTTTACGGCCATAATGCGGCCTGTTATTGGCCCATGTTTGGCCAATCGATCATACTGCCCGTATAAGGCCCATTGATGATACGGCCCGTAGAAGGCCCATTGTTTCTACGGCCCATAGAAGGCCCACTGTTTCTACGGCCCGTAGAAGGCCCACTGTTTCTACGGCCCGTAGGAGGCCCAGTGTCACTACAGTAAATATTAGCCCATGGTTATTGTGGCCTAGTTTTTAAAAAATAGGTTATTGCAGCCACTAGCAAACCGCGGAAAAAGAACTGCAATGACTACAAGCAAACAAATAAACAAGACAACAAGGAAATAAATAAGCAAGCAACTTACGCTAGGCTATCACGGCTATCACACATATTACATCCACTGGGCATCAAAGTTCGCCACCAGTGCAAATAAACGCGCCGACAAAAGAATATACAAAACTGAGAGCACTTCAGAAGGCACTAGGCCTGGCCACGTCGGGCCCCCCAAACAGCTGAAGAAGCTGAGTAGACCTCAGTTGTGTCAACGATAGATGCATCAACACTAGATTTAAGGCATGATGGTGTGCATGGCAGTCCTCTGACATCTTCATTGCATCTTTGACTTCAAGTCGGAGCTGAGCTGAAGCAAGCCTTTCTGCTTTAAGTTGAGACTGAAGAAGTCGAACTGATTGAGGCAGCGACTGCACAGAGGTTGTCTCACACCTGCTGGTGAGTAGCTTCAACTCACTGTCTTCATCAAGACAGGACCTTGGGGTCATCTCGCTGTCCTCAAGATGGTTTGGCTCACTATCTTCCCTAAAGTTCTGCCTGGCGTAAGAGATACGAGTCTGAAAGAGAAACAAGGAGACACATAACAGGTTTCACAATTATATAAGCAAATAAATGGATCTGTTCTGCATAAGGAACATGTTTTTACAACTACAATTTGAAACTGGTAGTTGTTGCAAACATCCAATCAGATGTAAACAACAAAGCAAACAACAAAGTTTGAAGGCTTGAGAAGGATGAACTTACATTACATGTTAACACGGGTTGGACAAAGCCCTTCTCCATGTTGATGGAAGGATAATTCAATAAATTCCCCAAAGAAAATTCCTTATAAGCGTTGCCATTATTCTACATTTTGCAAAGAGTAAATATAGATCAAATAATATTGGAAGAAACAGAGGATAATGAAGCTCAGGTGCAGACTGATGATACATAATCAAATAGCAATTAATTAAGTACAGCGTTACAAGGCAAAAGTGAGAGAGGTACTGACAAGAGCAGTGCAGAGCCCATTATTGTTTTGAGATTGTATGATCCTTTGAGCAAGGAGATTCATCTGAAATTAGTTTTCATACAAGAGAGAAGGTAAGGCACAAGCAGAAATTTAGGAGTTCAAATTTTGAATTGATATCATAGACAGTACCTGACGCTGGGCTCCCAGCAGTTCTAATAGGGGTTTGGCCACTGGAGTAGGGGTAAAGTGTGGTACAGTTGGGCCTGTGTTTTCTGTGGCTGCTGATCTATCTGATTTAACAGGTATCACTACCTTTTCCAAATACCTAGTTTGTACTCCTTGAGGATCTGCACCCACCCTCTTCCTTTTGGACATCTATTACGAAAGAACAACATTTGACTGGAAAAACATAGTGTGACGACACATGGAATAGGTACAGAAAATGGATAGGTATGCCATATACTCATATATGATGCTTAAACTAAGAAGATGGTGTAACAAAGTAGAAGTAATGCAAGAGGTCAGATGCAAAATATGTGCGACCAATACAACTTTGCAAAGTTAGAGCAAGCACCTTGATGGGTGAATAAGATAGGCCATCCTCCACCATGCCAAGTTTGTTAGCCAGTGGATCGTTCCGCAATATTCCTCTCGTGCGCCCATTCTCATATTCATTTTGATAATGTTCAATATCTGACATGCATGAAAACATAAAAACAAGTGAGATTTTCTTTGTAATGCAGAAGTGATTCTAATCCAATACTGCCTCCCTGTAAACCACTTTGTGCTATCTCTGCAATTCTTTTAAAAGATGCCATGCATGCTGTAATTTGTTGTGTGCATTAATATAATGTGGCCTACTACTCAAAGTATGAGAGCTCCAGAAGTGATGACACTTCGCAGATGATAGCTTCGACATATAGTAAAGAAGAACAAGTCGACCTGACCTGACAGATTCAAAATATACTAAGGGAGAACAACTCGACCTGACCAGTCAACCGCAAGAGAAGAGTATCATCTTAAAGAAGAGCAGAAGAGCAAGCAGATTGAAGATATTACAAGTTTTTCAATACAATGTCGGTTGGCCACCCATGATGAACCAGAGTGCACAGAAAAATACTATTCTTTCCGGTCTCTCCATATGTGGCTCACATGCATTTCGAAACTAAAGTAGGAACATTTAGCTAACCAATTAAAGATCTCTTAGTTTTACTAATATCAGCAATAATATCATATATGAATTTGTACAACTAAGCTTGTTTAGCTCTATGGGTGGAGCAGTGCTATTACGACACGAACCACGTAGGTTGATTGTGGTCATCATAAAATGGGGAAAACATAAGCATGATGAGTACAGTGTTGACCGTGGCAGTGGGATGGCAGATCTGAAGCTGCAAACCGCGCAAAGGGTAGTTAGCAACCGATGTTTGCTTTGAAATAACAACTAAGATTTGGTATGGACAAGAAACTACGGTCAACAAGTGACAAAGAAATGCAATTATGCTATCTCTCTATATGTTGCGACATGCATTTGGAAACTCAAGTGGGACCTTTAGCTAACCAATTAAACGTGTCGGTAAAATAATATCAGTATCATATCACAGTCATATTTGAACAACTAAGCTTTCGAATTCTGAGTGTTATGTTGTTTAGCTTGAAGGGTGGAGTAATGCTAGTACGACAGAAAGCACCTACGCGGATCATAGTAGAGTAGATAAAAGGGGAAAACCCTAAGCATCAAGAGAAAAATCAGGAAAGTGGAACTAGCTGGACCAGTGGGTGGCGCACATGCTTTTCGAAACGAATATAGGAACATTAGGTGACCAATTAAACGTTCTCTGGTTTAGTGATATGAGCATCATATCAGATTCGTATTTCAACACGTAAGCTTTGGGTTGAGGTCTTGAGGAGCAGTGCTAGCACGACACGAAGCACCTACGATGATGGTAATGAATATAAAGGGGGGAAACCATAAGCTTTACGAGTATAGTGCCCGTGCCATGGCGGATCTAAAGGTGCAAACCGGACAAAGCTACTTCGCAACCAATGTTTGCTTTCAACTAGCCACTACGATTTGGTACGGACAAGAAAAGTACAGTAAACAAATTACGATCTATTTTCCAGGTGAGATCAATAACTTAAGCACATATGGAAGAGTACCACCTCTCTTGCGACGCCGTGTAGGCCTATGCTGATACGTTGAGGGTGCTGCGGGTGCGATGGCTGTCGGCGGTGGGGAAGAGGACTTTAGACGGCAGACGGCCGGGTCGGGGGACATATCCTGTTGCCGTGGACGAGGCGGTCGTAGGAGCGGCAACGGCAAGGTGGACGACGGCGCCGATGAAGCGAGAGGAGGCGATGAAAGGATCCTGGTCCAACGCCGTGGATGAGAGACGTCCATCTCTTGCAGTGGACGACGGGGTAGGGGTAGCGGCTCCGGCAAGGTGGAGGATGGGGTGGCGGACGGAGGAGGCTGGCCGCAGTGCGGAGGTTGTCGTGCCGTCGACGGTGTATGAATGGGGAAATGGAGGGGAGGGGCGGGGATCTCAAACTTTGGGACGCGCTTCTCTGAAATGGGGGAAGTTACGAACTTATCCCCCGTTTAAAATTTCGGACATCGCGTCGGTTGGGGATAGGACGGTAATCTCACATCTCCCAAATATTTGCCGGTAACTATTTCGGGCGAGGAGAGGGTGTTTTGCCACCCACGGTTGGTGCCCACGGTGTATGAACGGGCCTGACAGGTAGGGCGGTTGTGTCACGTCTGATGGAAGTTACACATCTGCCCCTATCTAAAATATTAGCCTACATCGATTTCGGACAAGGAGAGTTTGTTTTGCCGCCCACCGTGTATGAATGGGGAAATGGAGGAAGAGACACATGTCTTTCGGACGAGCTTGAATCAAATGTGTTTTGCCGCCCACGTTTGGCGCCCACCGTGTCTGAATGGGCTCAGAGGCCGTCGTGTCACGTCTGATTGAAGTTACTAGTCTACCCCTATCGACAGCAGTGTAAATCCGGTCGATAAGGATGTCAAGTGTCAGGGGTAGACAGTAATTTCCATCTCGCAAACACTTGCTTCGGGAAGCCCACAAATTATACTGGGTGTTTAGCCGCTTCGTTCAAAACTGGGGAGAATTAGCATTCACGTTTGCCCTCAGACCTGGCAAACTAAATTCAAATCCAATTTGTATTTGATTACGAATATCCACAGATAATTATACATTTTGTTATTTATTTCTTCAAAACCACAACAAAGATTTATTCCACCTTTATATATGATTATGATTTAGAAATGCCGTGATCTTCAAATTCAGTAGGTTGGATATGTTGGGAATCGTAGCATAATTTTAAAATTTTCCTACGCTCACCAAGATGCATCTATGGAGTATACTAGCAACGAGGGGAAGGGAGTGCATCTACATACCCTTGTAGATCGCGAGCGGAAGCGTTCCAATGAACGTGGATGACGGAGTCGTACTCGCCCTGATCCAAATCACCGATGACCGAGTGCCGAACGGTGCAGCGGCGTCTCCTCTATATGTCGCTACTTGATCCAGCAAGGGGGAAGGAGAGGTTGATGGAGATCCAGCAGCACAACGGCGTGGTGGTGGATGTAGCGGGTCTCGGCAGGGCTTCGCCGAGCTTCTGCGAGAGGGAGAGGTGTTGCAGGGGAGGAGGGAGGCGCCCAAGGCTGTTGTACTACTGCCCTCCCTCCGCCCCCTTTATATAGGCCCCCTGGGAGGGGGGGGGCGCCGGCCAAGATCCCATCTAGGGTGGGGGCGGCGGCCAAGGGGGTGACTTGCCCCCCAAGGCAAGTGGGAAGCCCCCCCACCCTAGGGTTCCCAACCCTAGGCGCATGGGGGGAGGCCCATGGGGGGCGCCCAGCCCACTAGGGGCTGGTTCCCTTCCCACTTCAGCCCACGGAGCCCTCCGGGATAGGTGGCCCCACCCGGTGGACCCCCGGGACCCTTCCGGTGGTCCCGGTACAATACCGGTAACCCCCGAAACTTTCCCGGTGGCCGAAACTTGACTTCCTATATATAATTCTTCACCTCCGGACCATTCCGGAACCTCTCGTGACGTCCGGGATCTCATTCGAGACTCCGAACAACTTTCGGGTTTCCGCATACACATATCTCTACAACCCTAGCGTCACCGAACCTTAAGTGTGTAGACCCTACGGGTTCGGGAGACATGCAGACATGACCGAGACGCCTCTCCGGTCAATAACCAACAGCGGGATCTGGATACCCATGTTGGCTCCCACATGTTCCACGATGATCTCATCGGATGAACCACGGTGTCGAGGATTCAATCAATCTCGTATGCAATTCCCTTTGTCAATCGGTATGTTACTTGCCCGAGATTCGATCGTCGGTATCCCAATACCTTGTTCAATCTCGTTACCGGCAAGTCTCTTTACTCGTACCGCAATGCATGATCCCGTGACTAACGCCTTAGTCACATAGAGCTCATTATGATGATGCATTAGCGAGTGGGCCCAGAGATACCTCTCCGTCACACGGAGTGACAAATCCCAGTCTCGATCCGTGCCAACCCAACAGACACTTTCGGAGATACCCGTAGTGTACCTTTATAGTCACCCAGTTACGTTGTGACGTTTGGCACACCCAAAGCACTCCTACGGTATCCGGGAGTTGCACGATCTCATGGTCTAAGGAAAAGATACTTGACATTGGAAAAGCTCTAGCAAACGAAACTACACGATCTTTTATGCTATGCTTAGGATTGGGTCTTGTCCATCACATCATTCTCCTAATGATGTGATCCCGTTATCAATGACATCCAATGTCCATAGTCAGGAAACCATGACTATCTGTTGATCAACGAGCTAGTCTACTAGAGGCTTACTAGGGACACGTTGTGGTCTATGTATTCACACATGTATTACGATTTCCGGACAATACAATTATAGCATGAACAATAGACAATTACCATGAACAAAGAAATATAATAATAACCATTTATTATTGCCTCTAGGGCATATTTCCAACAGGATACACTCTGAGTCAAACAGTTATTTCATCCAATACAATATGCTCACATGAAAAATAGTTCACCTTATGTCAATCATACAAGTACTGAGGATTACCTCGCCTAAAAAATTCGGATCATTACAACACATGGACAACATAGGGGGTCTTGCAACATAATCCATTCAGAGACATGACACAACATGCAAGTACAATAATCTAATGACAGTTTCAACTGGTATCTAAAGAAGAACCGGGATTACCTTGGGCTTCAGATAGCAGAAACAGCAGGACCTCCTCCGTCTTCAAATGCAACATTCTTACTTCCTCCAATTCTTGGGTTGCTTGCATAATGCGTGCCGCTAATTCCGTAATTTCCAGCCTCAAGATAAAGATTACCTCATTCATGGCAGCCACACCATCTCTTTCTGCCTCTAGTAGAGCCTCAAGCACTATAATATCTGTGCTCAGACTGCTCTCCGGTGGTGTTGCCTCTAAACTGCTACCATCTGGTAACATGGATGGCGCACTGCTTCCACAAATAGATTCTGGGGTTGTACATTGTGTCCTAGTGTGAACGGCATCCTGAAAGGTTTCTGCTAGACATCAGTAAGAGATAGTTATCGTATGATCCAGGCAGTAAGCTTACATGGTAAACGACGGACAAATTATTGTCGAGCATGGCAAACTATATTTAAATGGTTCGAAGCAGCATCAGCCGAAAAGAAATTAAAATGGTAAGATGAAACTAGGGATGTAAGTGGCAAATAAACGACATCCGCCAGTCCCATCTAGTTAGTTTTTGCTACCTCCCTAGTTCATTTTCCTCAAAAAACAAAAACTCTTTTGAACTATCATACCACTAGTGGACTTTAATCGGGATTAAACGGGACCCAGTTGACATCCCTAGTTGAAAGGGAGTGTACAACCGCTATATTTAAGTTGCCAAGGCATCTAAGCAGTTGAAATAATCTGAGAAAGCACCTAACAGTGTGGCCTCATATAAACTACGAAGACAGTCTTGTGATGAAGTTGAGAGGAAAAGTTAAGGACTCAAATGAAATAGGCATGCATTTCTTTACGATAGTACAGCAGGCACTGCTGACATATTGGCCAACTCAGGTATAGCGTAACAACAAATAAGCATTCGAATCAAGCAATACAGCAAAGCAGACAACTGAACTATTTGTAATTCGGTAGGATTACACGTTGAGGGCACAAGCCAAGAAAGCAGCCCTCTCGCATTACATTTCACATGTACTAAAACACACTAGCTTACCATATGTTGTTGTGAAGCCTAGCTGTTGTTGCAATGTTCTTTGAAAATATCGTCAGCATCACGTGGTTGCAAATCTAGTTGTTGTAGTTTATTCTACACCATCTATTTAGGTAAAATTAATTTTAATCGCATGCACTAGTCCGAATTGATCATCAATGGTTCATCTAAACTAATGAAAGAAGGGTGTGTGCATACACGACAATATATCTGCTTCCCTCTATTTTTATGCTTGTTCGTGGTGCCAGCCCCAAAAGAACAAATATTTTGCTTGATGGGGTTGGCAGCTCCATAATTAATAGAAGCATCAAATTAGTCATGCAACTTGGGAAGATCAAGAACACACAAACAAGTAATGAAGAGAGGCTCGGAGCAGTGATGTAACAGCTAGCATCAGAAAATGTAGGGTAAAACGAACAAAAAGCAGCGGAACCACATGCTAGTTTGCTGATGTGTAATTAAGCATAGAGAACATTAAGCAGTCTGATGGAACCAACAGGTGGCATCAGAACAAAACTAAAGCATATTAACTATATGTGCACTGGTATGTAATTTAGCACATGTAACATGTTCACTGCCAGAAGTATGGCCCTACAGGTGCAAGCAGAATAACACGTCTCATGAAAAACTGAATGATGCCCTGAAGAAATTCAAAGGTGCGTGCTTATGCTAGGAAAGTGAACGTAGGCGCCAGCCGTTGGATAATAGTACCTGATTCTCGGCGACGTATGGGTATCGTTGTCATACTTGATAGCTAAGGATCGTCGATGGTGCTCGTGCTGCGGTTGAGTTTGGGCCGGCTGTCGTCGTCGCTGAAGCGGCTCCGGTGCTACGGTTGCGGCGCCTGTCGACATACAAGAAAGCTAATCTGTGGTAAGTGAACAGTTGCACGATAAAGAGAAAAACCAAAGGAGTACAAATCGAAATAACCTGATGAGGCTGCGGCATCGGTAAAGCAGGGCCAGTGGAGTTGAATATGGCATCCGTGGAGCGGGTCTGGTGCAGTGGATGAAGGCTTCGGCGGGCGTGTTGTACAGTGCTTTCGGTGAGGCGGATCTGTTGCGGCGGACGAGGGCTTGTATGAAGGGCTAGCGAAGGGGCGGACGAGGGAGTCAGTGAAGGGCCTATGCTGTGGTGGACGAGGGCGCCGGTTAAGCAGATCCGGTGCGGTGGACCATGATGGCGGTCAAGGAGATCTGGAGCAGTGGACAAGCCAGTCGCTGAAGCGGCTCTGGTGAAGTGGTGAGTTGGCAGTTGGGGGTTCCAAGGTGCGGAAGGTAGATCCGGCGGGGTGTGAGGTCCACCGCGGTGGCGGAGGACTAGATTCGGCGGCTTGCCGTGGTTGGGGGGGTCGGGGAGGGGAAGGGGAGGGGCTCTGGGGAAGAATGTTGGGGGCAAAGAGGGGAAAACAATGGAGTTACCAAAGCAGCCGTTTTCCGTTCATGTGGCAGGGGTAAAACAGGAATACCGCAGGGCTAAACTTTCGGGCGCGTGATATTTCGATGTGAGCGGGAAGTTTGAAAGCTTTTGGCGCCTAAAATTATAAGTATTCTGCTCTCGTACGGCCGACTATGATACCATGGCCGACAATTTGTTTGTTTTGCACGCAAAAAAATGTGCAAGTTTTGAAAATCAATGTCTCCAACTCAAAACTTAGATTGTCCATTCAATTCAAATATGGATCATTGAGCTACTACAAGCAAATACCATCATACGGTCCAATTCAAATGAAATTCCAAATGTGTTTATCCTAAATATGATGACAAAAGCAAAAATTGTATGTGTATGAATAAAGTGGATGATTATAAAGTTTGAACATGTCCGTATGTGTATATCTCTAGGTTTGATATATGAATTTGAAATCATGAGATCCCGGCTTAAAAAATGTACCTCTGTTTAAATGATTTACAAAAGCTAATGATGGAGTCGAATTCCAAAATTCCAATCTTAGGTTTGTAATTCTGGTACATCAAGGTATATCACGCATGTTCAAAAGTATCGTTATCTCATAGTACAAACTGTGAGACAAATTGATCAACCATGAGTGCACAATATCTCAATTACGCTAAAGTC